>NC_139915.1:17864052-18166552 GCF_963514095.1 Eutrigla gurnardus
TTGCGCACTGCCATGTTCCTGGCCCAGGAAAACAGTGCAGTGGAGCGAAAACACCAGGCTGACCAGTACAACAAAAGGACTAAAGGTGTGCCTCTTGCACTGGGTGACCAGGTGCTGGTGGCAAACAAGGGAATCCGTGGCAAGCGGAAGCTTTCTGACAAATGGGAGCCTGTCGTCTATACAGTTGTGGACTCTAAACCTGCTCTTCATATCTACCGGATCAGGAATCGGGATGGGCATGAGCGTGTGGATCAGGAATCGGGATGGGCATGAGCGTGTGGATCAGGAATCGGGATGGGCATGAGCGTGTGGTGCACCGCAACTTGCTCCTTCAAGTGAACTTTTTGCCCTTGGACGTATGTTTGGATGAGAATGTTACCCACCGTGCTGTCAGCATAACCAATGGCCCCTCAACCCCTTATGTACATCAACATGAAGTGTCAGCTGTGGACACTGGAGCTGTGGACACTGGAGCTGCAACTGTTGCGACCTCTCTTGCTGATCCCCTGGCCTGTTTAAGTGTGAGTGAGGTGAGGACCATACAGCATCATGGGTCCAACAGTCCCCTGCCGCCACAGACCTTATCACAGATCTTCCACCACTACCTGAGACATCCTCTTCTGTCCTTGGTGGTTTGGGTGGTGAGGGTGCCTCCCCTTACTCTTCCATTCAGTCACAGCCTCCGCACATGTCGTACATGTGTGATTCTGGTTACTGTATTCAACTGTTTCTATGAGAGTTCCTATGCGATGTATATTGAGCCTACATTGTACATTTTTGTTTCTTTCTTTTTTTTGTTGATGGAAATGTTTATTTTGCGATGATGCCCAAGTTTTGTATGGGCTATTTGTGTGGTGTAAAAGGCACCTCATTTTGTCTATAGAGTATTTTGAGATTTTGCTGGACAGCGAGCAGGTCTCTGGTCTCTTAACCCTTTTTTTTAGGGTGGCTGATATTGCTGATTTATCCCACTGTGTGGTTATTTGTGGTTTTGGGCAGGTTTTGTTTTACTTTTGTTTTGGAATTTTGTGTAATTCTGAAGGGGTGAATGTAACTGGGTCAACCTTGTGTGTTGAATCAAATGTATATAATTACACCAAAATCTGTTATTGCCTGACAAGAAAATGCCTCCAAATCCAGTGTAGACTGTGTGTGTAGCTTGGAGCTCCTCCTCCTTTAATTTCTTTTTTCGGTGGAGTACTATAAATGCTTTCTGGGTTCCCCACCTCTGCCCTTCGTACAATTCTCCTGTGGGAGAGGTGGGTGTCATTGTTTCATTCAGTTTATAATCATAAACCATCCTAATGTTTCCCTTTGTTTATTATATGTATTTCTGGTCTCAATGTTATTAGTATGTATGTTCCTGTCTAATAATGTGTACATGTCAACAGAGTAGCATTTAAAAGTAGTAGTTTTAACAGTTGAAAGCCGCTAGTTTAAAGTCATGACAAACTGAACTAACTTCCGGGTTTGTCGATATCTTTATTTAATTTGTATAGGGGCTCGAGTAGACGGTACGAGTTACATGGAGGTTCTGCTTGTTATTCTTTCTGTCAGGTATGTTTTGCTGAATATATGGTTTATTCACTGTAAGATATTTTTACTATGTAGTTGTACTTCGTACAATTCTCCTGTGGGAGAGGAGCCCGAGTGGACAGTACGAGTTACATGGATGTTCTGCTTGTTATTCTTTCTGTCAGAAATAAACAGAGATCGTCTCCAAAGAGGTCCCGGTGTCACAGCATCATTCAAACCAACACAACGCAGAAGCACACCGGTCACATTTGCGCCACATTTTAAGAAATTAAATGATTACTTATAGATACTATCCAAAGGCTTTATCATCAAATGACATGGCCTTGATGCCCTGTCAGAGAGGAGGCACTTTATTTGACACATAAACAACCCAAACCCATTCTCTGTTTCTCATTCTCAAAGATGCAAACATAAATTTACAAGCCTTATTGTTAACAACGGAGGCATAATATAAACAGAAGTCACCTGACTGCAACTCCAGTTCTATGAAAAGTGCTTTAACAGCCTTAGAGCCAGCTCACTGTAGAGAAGGAGTCAGCAATCTTTTTGAGAAATTAAGTGCTGTTTAAAAATGTTCTTGTTAATCAGTGTGCAATATATATGTTAAGGATAATATTCAGTATAATTATGACATTGCATCAAAATTTTAATCTCCAAAGGAATCCATACAACCATTTTCTGTAACAGCTTATCATATTCAGGGTTGCAGGGGTGGGCTGGAGGCATTGGGCGAAGGCATCAAATTCTGCAAGTAACACGTGAAGCAAATCAGAGGATGTGGGTGGGGAAAACAACCAAACTGCTGTTGATGATGCAAATGCCAATGGCTGTGAAAGAGGTAATTTGCCATGTAGATGAAAAGGGCACACCGTAACTCTCTGGATGGGTGCTGGAGAAAAATATATTATGATACGATATGCTCATATATCTTCATTTCACAATCTGCAATACATCCGTTAATACTGGCTGTTTGCTTACCATGGTTGTACGAAGGGTTGTTTTATTGTTCAGGCGCCTTAGCAGATAAGGTGGTCCTTGTTCCCTGAGACAGCTCCCCAACACAATGGGTATCTATCTCTTAACCCCAACATTATATTAGCCCTTAAAAGATCAATGTACTCACAGCTGATTCAGGTGCAAACATGTTCTAGAAGTGAACTGAATATAAGGAGAAAATCTGGGCAGCTCCTTCCAGCAATGACCCTTGGCTGAATAATGTTTGACAGAAAAGGGGAAATAGATATGGAGAAGCAAAGGAAGGCACACACCAAACCCTGCTTTCCCCTAATTCACTGAACTTAAGTGAAGCAAACAAAAAGAGAAGAGAAGTGCAGAAGGCTTGGACTGTAAAATCTGGTCCTGGAGGTGGAATCAGTCTTCCGTGGTCCAGGGTTCTTCCATGCGAGAGAAAGTCAGGTGAGACTGGAGTCAGCCTTGGATGATGTCAACTGTTACAACCCAGAAGATATGAAGTGTGTCTAGGGGCAAAATAAGGGAAGTAACAACGGGAAATCTTTGGCTAGCAAACCATTTATTTAGGAACCAGCAAAACGGAGGCAGCAAACACACACACGCACACCCTTGGAGCTTCGGGCTCGTACAAGACTAAAGAAACACAAAGAGGGCGGCTGGTGGCAGGCACAAAATAAACTAAAGGCGGGAGCAGAACGCTTGCTCAGTAACTTAACCCCTGAAAAAGCAGCTCTCACATAGAGCTGCACCTCAGCAACAACAGACACTGGAACACAGCGTCGGTGAGCCTGTGTATGGGAAAACACAGCCTCCCGAGCAGCGCCAGAACAGTGCTTTTAAACCCTGGTGCGAAGACCGGAAGTGGGCCCAGCTGATCAGGGGAAATGGCCAACAGCTGGAGCATTAGAGGTGCGGCGAAAGGCGGAGCACCCCCAGGGGAATCCTCGGTGACGTCACGGGCACCCCGCTCCTCCCACAGGACCAGACGGCAGCAGGCGAGAAAGACAGAACATGTTTCAATACAAAAAACACACATTCCCTAACATGTCCCCGGATCCTGGAATCCGTAACATCAACCAAGGAGGCAAAAGTAAGTTAAGTGACTTCATTGAACACATAGGAGCGGAGAAGAAGGGACAGGTTTTATCTACATTTACATTTAGGTCATTTAGCAGACACTTTTGTCCAAAGCGACTTACAATAAGTACATTTGTCAAAAGAAAGAAACAAAGAAACCACAACATATCATTGCCGATAAAGTAAGAGCTAAAAATAGAACAAGTGTTAGATCCTCGTCTGAGTAAAGTAGTAGCTGCCTTAAGAACAACAGTGCTATGATCAAAGTGCTATAGGTAAGGTGTTAATGGGTCACGCTATGCAGAGTCGAGGTGAAGTCTGAACAGGTGAGTCTTGAGCCTTTTTTGGAAGATGGCAAATGACTCTGCTGTCCTGACATTGGTCGGGAGTTTGTTCCACCACTGAGGCGCCAGAACAGAGAAGAGTCTGGACTTTTCTGAGCGACATTTGTTTGATTTCAGCGATGGTGGTACTAGCTGGCCAGCTGAAGTAGAGGAGCGAAGTGCTCGCTCCGGGGCGTGTGGTTTGACCAGTGTTTGAAGGTAGATGGGTGCCGTTCCATTGATGGCCTTGAAGGCCAGTGCCATCGTCTTGAATTGGATTCGTGCTGCAACAGGAAGCCAGTGGAGGTCACGGAGGAGGGGGGTCACATGGGAGAATTTGGGTAGATTGAAGACGGCGTGCTGCAGTGTTCTGGATACGCTGCAATGGTTTAGTCGCCGAGGCCGGGAGTCTAGCCATAAGAGAGTTGCAGTAGTCAAGGCGGGAGATGACCAGTGCTTGGACCAGGAGTTGCATTGCATCCTTTGTGAGGAAAGTCCGAATCCTGCGGATATCGTAGAGGGCAAATCTGCAGGATCGGGCCACAGCAGTGATGTTCGGGTGGGCAGGATAGTTGATCATCGAGGATTACCCCCAGGTTCCTCGCAGTTGAGGAAGGCAATACTGTGATGCCCTCGACAGTGACCGACAGGTCCATGCGAGGGCAGTCTTTCCCCGGGATGAAGAGGAGTTTGGTTTTATTCAGGTTAAGCTTGAGGTGATGTGCAGTTGTCAACACAGAGATGTCTGCCAGACATTCCGAGATGCGAGTTGCAATGTGAGTGTCAGAGGTTGCGGGAAAAGAGAGGAATAGCTGGGTGTTTTGTCTGGAGAAAGGAAGGAAGCTGCTTTGTCTCTTGTTGGTAAGTCAGAAACTAATTGTAGATTTGGGTTCAGGCATTGTGTGAGTAAAGCTAGTTGTAACATTTAGTCTTGTGTTGATAGCTTGTTGTTGAAATCCTAGTGAAACTGCCTATGCTAAGTGAGTAATCAACTAAGTTTGAGCCAGCTCAGGTGTAGTGAATAGACTTGATTAGAGGGAGGGATCACACTCAGTACTTGCGGTAAACTGAGCACTTAAAAGGCTGTCACTACAGCGTCAGCTGCAGCGTCTGGCCATCAGAACGAAGACAGCTGAACAAAGACAAGGGAGTCTACCTGTGGGAGTCCACTGAGGTAGGCATAACATCTTACCCCCCCCTCGCAGCCATGTGTCTCATCCCAGTCAGGACATCACACTGGAGAAGATTTCACCGGAGACCCTTCACTCGAGGCTGTAACCCATCCAATCTCTGCTACCCACCACTCTCCACCGGTAAGGACCTTGAAGTACTAGGGGGGCTGTGGAACTGCCAGTCTGCAGTCAAGAAGGCGGACACCATTTCAGCCTATGCGTCCCTGCAGTCTCTCCACTTCCTGGCCCTCACAGAGACCTGGATCACCCCAGAAAACACTGCCACTCCAGCTGCCCTTTCAACTGCCTACTCGTTTTCACACTCCCCAAGACGAACAGGGCGAGGAGGAGCAACTGGGCTCCTCATCTCACCCAGATGGTCCTACCAGGTCCTTCCTCTGGACCACCTACCCCAATCTACACTTGAATTCCACGCCGTCTCTGTCACCCTTCCTTTCAAACTCAACATCATAGTGATCTATCGCCCACCCGGTCCTCTCGGTGACTTTTTGGATGAGATGGATGCCCTCCTGAGCTGCTCCCCTGATGATGGCACACCACTCGTCGTCCTCGGTGACTTCAACATCCACTCTGGAAAGCTGCACTCATCTGAATTCATTGACTTCTTTTCCGCATTTGACCTTACACTCTCCCCCTCTCCACCAACTCACCGCGCCGGGAACCAACTTGACCTTGTCTTCACAAGATCCTGTGGCATCTCGGCACTCTCTGTTACCCCGCTCACCGTGTCCGACCACCACTTTGTGACTTTCTCCCTCCCCATGGAGCCCACAACACCCCTCCCCTCTACGCCTCGAATGGTCACCAGCCGCCGCAACCTGAAATCCCTAACTCCCTCCGCTCTCTCCTCAACTGTTATCTCCTCGCTACCATCCTCAGAACAGTTCTCCTTAATGCCTACTGAGGAAGCCTCCTCCATCCTGATGTCCTCACTCTCCTCTTCTTTGGACACTCTCTGTCCCCCAATCTCACGACCTGCGCAATCATCTCCCTCCCCTCCCTGGCTGTCTGAACCTCTGCGAACCAACAGATCATTGTTGCGAGCGTCAGAGAGAAAGTGGAAGAAATCGGGCCAGCACGAGGACCTTGCTCACTACCACCACCTCCTCTCTGACTTCACCTCAACTGTTTCGGCAGCTAAATCTGCCTTCTACCTGGCAAAGATCAACTCTTCTGCCTCCAACCCCAGGAAACTCTTCTCCGTGTTCTCCTCCCTCCTCACCCCTCCTACCCCTCCCCCCCCTTCCTTCCTTACTGCCGATGACTTTGCTACTTACTTTACCAAGAAAGTAAATGACATCAGCTCCTCATTTACACCTATTCCCTCCCAGAAGACATCTCCCCCAACCCTCAACTCGGATGGTCTTACCAGCTTTACGTTAGGTTACATCTAACCGTGCCACCACCTGCTCCCTCGACCCGATTCCCTCCTCTCTTCTCCAAGACATCTCACACGACATCTTGCCATTCCTCACCACCCTGATCAACTCCTCCCTCACCTCAGGTGTCATTCCAGCGGATTTTAAGACAGCTACCGTAAAGCCTCTCCTTAAAAAACCCACCCTAGACGCTACTGACATCCAAAGCTACAGACCTGTATCTCTTCTTTCATTCCTCTCTAAAACCTTGGAACGTGCCGCCTACAACCAACTGTCATCCTATCTCTCGCTGAACAACCTCCTAGACCCTAATCAATCAGGATTCAGGGCTGCGCACTCCACTGAGACGGCCCTCCTCACAGTGACCGAGTCCCTGCGAGACGCCAGAGCCTCGTCCCACTCCTCCGTTCTCGTTCTCCTCGACCTATCTGCTGCATTCGACACAGTCAACCACCAAATCCTCCTCTCCACTCTGGCTGAACTTGGCATAACTGACTCTGCTCTCACCTGGTTTACATCATACCTGACAAATCGCACCTTTCAGGTCACATGGAATGGTTCTATGTCCAAACCCTGTTCTCTGGACACGGGTGTCCCTCAAGGCTCAGTATTAGGACCACTTCTGTTCTCACTATACACCAGATCACTAGGTTCTGTTATCACATCGCATGGACTCTCCTACCATTGCTACGCTGATGACACCCAGCTGTTCCTCTCTTTTCCCCTGTCCTCTGACACTCACATTGCAACTCGCATCTCGGACTGTCTGGCTGACATCTCTGTCTGGACAACTGCACATCACCTCAAGCTTAACCTGAATAAAACCGAACTCCTCTTAATCCCAGGGAAAGACTGCCATCGCATGGACCTGTCGGTCACTGTCGAGGGCATCACAGTATTGCCGTCGTCAACTGCGAGGAACCTGGGTGTAATCCTCGATGACCAACTATCCTGCACCCCCAACATCACTGCTGTGGCCCGATCCTGCAGATTTGCCCTCGACAACATCCGCAGGATTCGGACCTTCCTCACAAAGGATGCAACGCAACTCTTGGTCCAAGCACTGGTCATCTCCCGCCTTGACTACTGCAACTCTCTCCTGGCCGGACTCCCGGCCTCTGCGATTAAACCATTGCAGCGTATCCAGAACGCTGCATCACGCCTTATCTTCAATCTACCCAAATTCTCCCATGTGACCCCCCTCCTCCGTGACCTCCACTGGCTCCCTGTTGCAGCACGCATCCAATTCAAGACGATGACACTGGCCTTCAGGGCCATCAATGGAACGGCACCCATCTACCTTCAAACACTGGTCAAACCTCATGCCCTGAAGCGAGCACTTCGCTCCTCTACTTCAGCTGGCCGGCTGGTACCACCATCGCTGAAATCAAACAAATGTCGCTCAGCAAAGTCCAGACTCTTCTCTGTTCTGGCGCCTCAGTGGTGGAACGAACTCCCGACTAATGTCAGGACAGCTGAGTCATTTGCCATTTTCCGAAAAAGGCTCAAGACTCACCTGTTCAGACTTCACCTCGACTAGCATGACCCACTAACACCCCCCCCCCAAACCCCCCCCCCCCCCCCCTTACCTATAGCACTCTGATCGTAGCACTGTTGCTCTTGAAGTACTAGTTTACTCAGATGAGGACCTAACACTTGTTATATTTTTAGCTCTTACTTTATCAGCAATGATACTTATTGTAAGTCGCTTTGAACAAAAGCGTCTGCTAAATGACCTAAATGTAAATGTAAATGTGTCATCTGCGTAACATCTATGATGACATCTTAAAGTGACACTGGTAGGTAACGATCGTTCTCACTGAAGAGTGCTTGGCAAGAATGTCATGACTAAGGTCAGGTACCTGTAAGTGAAAGGGACAGATGAGTGTTGGGCTAGCTGCTCATTTACAAAACAACAGAGTATCAGACAAGCTGTCACAGTTGTGGAATACAAAAAACAACCCAAATGCAGACAAGGAGGAGGGGAGGACAGAACTAAAAAACAAACCAGTATGTGATGAGGAACACAAGGATAAATTGTAGACACCAGGACGGAACATGGACACAGGACCTGACAGATGCACGGACTGAATATACAAGAAACAAATCAGATAACAAGACACAGGTGGCAAGAACTCATTGGTGGAAACAGAAGGTACAGATCAAGACTGACGAGACTAATTAAGTCAACCAAATAAAGGAGGGCAGAGGGCAAGTGAAGTGATATTAGCCGATCAGATAAAAGGCAGATAGAAAGGCCTTTAATAGTATTATCCAGCTTTGCCTTTCACATTACAAACAATGCAGCAAGTGTTGTTTGTCCATGTGGAGTTTTGAATGCAACTGTGACTGCTGATTTGTTTCTCTCAGATGACTGTGTTCGCAGCTTTGAGAGCAACGCCTCTTGGTGACGTAGACCAATGTTACAAATTGAGACACAGTTGAGTGCATTGCCATTGCTCAGCCACTACTCTGGGCAGACACTGTGCATACTCCATACTCAATCACTATACAGTACATACAAGTAAATGAACAATTCAGTATTATTTTACAAGCAGACTATTTACACTTAAGTATGCTCAAGCAACAATTGGGCTGGTATCCTGCCAGCAGGTCTGTCACATCTCTGAAAATGGTACAGCATATTTCCAATATTATATAAATTAATAAATGATAATAATTGTGGGTTGTTTTCATTCAGTAAAAGATTACAGAAGTGGTTGTTGCAGACAAACCTGGTGGAGATCTTCACTCTACTGAGTGCAGCTTTCTTTTTAACCTTAATTGTATCCATTAACCGAACCACAATCCAAACTTGATTCAATCTGCTTTCATAATTTTTCTCAGCAGACAAAAATAATTAGTGCAATTAGTTCTTAGACAGTGGAGCCATTTCACCAAATCAATACCAGGAAAAGGATTTTCTGTGAAGTTCTACACTGTAACTCCTCTTTCAATTCCATGGATGATCTGTGTCTAACCGAATTATTCTTTCAAGAATATTTCAGCAGCAGGGAGTATTGTAAAATTCAATGTGGGATGTATTCATCATTAATATGAAATGTTTTTTTTTTAAACCCCAATTTCCAGTGCTTTTATTTCTCTGAAAGTACTTCTGGCAAGGTTGTTGAAAACAAATGTCCTAAGATTGAGAAGTTGTGGGTGAAAGAAACTGTGATCAGCAGATACACAAAAGAAGTCTCATCATGGGCAATTTATTCTAAAATCATCCAATTAGCGAGACCATTTATGAAATATTCTTTGTCGTTTTCCCACAATTATTTTCTTCCAACCCATGGTGGTTCAAGACCTTCATCAACCCTTGGGCATTGCACCACAAAAGGCCGCTCTTTTCTTTTCTTTTTGCACATGCATGGGCCCACTGGTGAGCTGGTCCCCAGAGTGCACAGGAAACTCTACAAGCTATGCACTAAGCTTGAGATGTTTGTGTTAAAGCTACTGTAACCAGAAAGGGTCACATAAACAGTCTGCCTGTAGCAAATGTTGTGCTGCCATTTGCCATTAACTATAAGACCCCTTTATACTTCCTTCTGTGTGGCATCCTTTTACTCTGTGGAAGTACATTTGTCATACATCAATATGATGGCTAACATCCATGCTGGCTGCTTCTCAGCTATATAGAGAGCTATTTCGGTCGACCACCGTTGGACCTTGTTTTGTAGAAAATATATTTGGTAGTCAATGGCAAGAGACAAATCATTTTGATTTTGAACGTTTGATTGAACTTAAAAGATTTAGCATGTCAAAAAAGTTTAATTTTGTGGTATGAGTGATGTAGTAAGCATATGAAAATATGTTGTTAGAAAGGCAACACCCCCACAAAATCACACACAGGTGTACACAAAAGGAGAGACGGACGGTGAAATGGCAAAACAAATATTTTAAAGAGAAAAAATAAGAAGGGAGGGGAAGCGGGTGGGCATCCGGGAAATGGGTCCCCTCTGAAGCTGGAGGTGAAGGCTGCTGCAACTTCAACTGGCGGCTAGCCAATTGGAATCTACGAGGCCCTCTCAGGGCCAGGCAGGTTCCCAGAAACGGGTTAGGGGCTGTAGCAGGTTGGGGTGCAGATAGGACGTTGCCTGACTGGGGAGGTGGTTCAGGATCAGGGATAGCCAGTAATTATTTGGTCCAATCAGACAAGAAGCTCCTCAAGCCAAGGCTCGGAGCATATCTCCTTCTGATCCTGCCTCAGAGCTTAAGCCCTGTCCTCCTGACTAAGAGCACCTTGTTCTGTCACACAGATATCACACAGGTTTGGACCCAAATGCAGCAACGAATGGCGAAGTGGCAATATAAATAGTTTAATGACAACAAATAAACTTACTTGAACAGTCAAAAAACGAAGGTAAACAAAGAAAAACTAGAATCGCAGGAACAAAGGGACTACACGATAGCCAAAAATAAAACTTACAGAAGGCAAAAAACAGAAAAGAGAAAACAGGAGCACACTGCACAAGGAAACCAATATGAACTGTAGAAATGTACACTGTAACAAATTGACTGTAGAATTTACAGTAAATACCTGGGAAAAAAGTTGCCAGTAAAGTATTGTAAAATTGCTGTTAATTACTGTAAAAAGGATTACAGTATATTACAGGATAACTTTTACAGGTTGTTGTTGTATATAAATTACAACAATGTGTTGTTTTTTTCTTCAGAAAAACTATTTGTAATCTAGTTTACAACATTATCTTGTATTCTATTCAAATTACAGAGGTTACCTGGCAACTAAAGTTGCCAGTAAATAGCTGTTGATACTTCACAATACAATATGTTGTTGTGAATGTTTTTACAGTTAATTTTTGTTTTTCAGCACCTTTGAAAAATTGCATTAGGTTTTCTTCACCTGTTAAATAAAACCAGAGTCAGAGCTGCAACAAAACAAAACTTTTATTAAAACTCAATAGTTTTACAGCATGCCTCCAGAACTCAATTTGAATCCCTATGAATAAATAATAATTAATAAAATAATAATAATAATTGAGAAATAAATACCACTCTCATATCTGCCTGTTAAATATAAGGCTTCAGACAGAAGCTGGTTAGCCTCATTAAGCACAGACTGGAAACAGGGAAACAGCTAGCCTGGCTTTGTACACCTTTTTTCTGGGCATTATGTGCCTTTAATGGACGTGGTACTTCTCATCTTAGTCTACACCAGAAAGCGAATAGGAGTATTTCCAAAAATGTCGAACAATTCCTTTAAAAAACAGGTCATGAAAATATACTACTTCTAAAACAGCTGGGCACTGTAGTTTCTGGCAGAAATTACCCAAACAGAAATAAACAGTGTATTTTGTAATAGGACAACTTTCAGCTATGGATTTGGTGAGCTAGTGAGTATTTGCAGCAGAAGAACGGTGATAACGCATTGACTCAAAATAAACTACAGTGTAAACAAAAGATTAAACGGAAATGTTGTCAATCTTCAACCTTAAAGGGATAGTTGGGAAGACAAGAATCCTCATCTTTTGCATTTGACTTACACTCAAAGCCATTCAAAGTCCATTAATCGCCTGGGGAGAGGAGACATGAGGATTGACTAAGCTGTTCTTCTTCTCATGCACCTTCCCACTTCTTTGGCTGACCAGCTTTGCCGTCTTGGTGCCACTGGTGGGGTTGAGTCCAATAAAACATCTGAAATCCCAAAATCACATGAAAAGAAACTTCATGAAAAAACTGCGCTCACAGCTGCTCCACAAGAAGAGCAGAATATCAGGTTGTGCAAGACAAGCTAATCATTTGCCCGACCAATATGAAAAACTGCAAAACATGAAAAAACTAAAATAAGGCTGTTAATCATTTTTCATTATCATTTCACTTGTGCTGTCCAGGCAAGCTGAACCAGGAAGTGGCACTACAATGCAATGACTAATACAGTGGAAATGTCATAATGGTTGTCCAAGACAACAACACAAAAACAATAAGCACAGCTTTAACTAACCACATTGGTGCCACACGTTGGGACACGTTTTGCATCAGGGCTTTCTGCCAGTGCAGCAAGGTTATCAAAAGTAGTTTACTTGAGCTAACTAAACTGATAAATTAGCACAGTTTATGCTTAATCCCAAATCTGTCAAATGCCATAGAAAATGATTACACAGTCAGACACAATCACATATATGACGAATTGTTTTTACCTGAAAATCGTCTTCACAGATGTGTGTTGGTGATCACTGTGCTGTCAGCGGTGGTGCTTTCCTCTGCACCTGTAACGTTGGTTAAATGATGCAAATGTGTCAACGTTAATGGAGGTTTTTCACTTTATTTGCATCTTCATCAGTCATTAAAAATGTAAATTAACTTATCAAACAGACTTTTTACAATTTACACAGTTCTTATGATAAATTCGGCACCATTGATTGATTGATTGATTGATTGAAATTTTATTTCGAACATGTAAAAAAAACAAAACAAAAATTGTTACAGAAATAACAGAAATAGAAATAGAAAGCATAAATATATACATGAATGACAAACAATTGCTTAAAAGAAAAGCATGTTCGAAAAGGAGTGGGAAGAAGTTTGCACTTATCTAATCCCACCCCTTCTCCATCCCTCATTTTAGTTAAGCTTCCTTATTCATAATTATTAATAACATTTTCATGTATTATTACTTATTATATATATATATATATATATATATATATATATATATATATATATATTCTTAATGTATCCAAATATAATATAATATATATACTTTATGTAAAATAAAAATGTATTACTTATATGTTCATATCAAATATATACTATAATAACTGTAGTATAATAAATATAATATAGTATAGTATATATAATAACTGTAATACTTTCCTAAAAAAATAAATACAAAACACGGATACAAAATTAATAAATAACAAACTAATAAATAAACAATTAACACCCAATGATCATCAAACACCCTCATCCCTGTACCTTTCGAGAATCATTTCCTTTAACCTCTTTTTAAATAATTTTATGTTTGGACATTGCTTGAGCTCTTCTTTCAAACTATTCCATAGTTTTACCCCACAGACAGAAATACAAAAACTTTTTCTGGATGTACGCACCTTTCGCAATTTAAATTTAAACAGTCCCCGTAAGAAATAACTCCCTTCTCTTTGGGTGAACATTCCTTGAATATTTGCTGGTAGTTTGTTATTTTTTGCTTTGAACATTAATTGTGCTGTTTGAAATTCAACCAGATCTGTCAATTTGAGTATTTCTGACTGTATGAATAATGAGTTTGTATGATCCCTATAACCAGCATTGAAAATGGTCCGTATAGCTCTTTTCTGCAAAATAAACAGTGAAAGTAATGTACTCTTGTAATTATTGCCCCAAACCTCTACACAGTAACTTAAATAAGGTGAAACCAGTGAACAATAGAGAATGTGTAGTGATTTAAGATCCAGAACCTGTTTGGCTTTATATAATACTGCAATGCTTCTGGACACCTTGGAGTGTATATGTTTTATGTGCGATTTCCAGTTTAGTTTTTCATCAATTGTTACCCCGAGGAATTTTGTTTCACAAACCTCAAACATGAATGTTATGTTAAGTTACACTGAAGTTTATTTACCTTAACATTAGTTCACAAAAGAGCTGGTAAAGTTAAAATACAGCTGAAATTAAAACTCTTTCTTTATGAGTCATACAAAGTCATACATTTTAATTTATAAGTGTGTATAGGACACAGAAAAGACACAGGTAATCAACAGGAGGGAACACACACAAGAGGACAAGGGAGTCAAGACACCTGAAACGAGAGGAGAGGTTAGTACAAGGAACAAGAAGTAACAAAATAAAGCAGGAAACAAAATACAAAATAACAGGGGGAATCAAAGAAACAAAAACGATGATCATGACCCAACAGTTGCTTAAAGATGGAGTCTACGATTTTTCACTTGAGCCAAACTTAAGCCAATAGTAGCCATCCGGTCCGCATGGCTACTATTGGCTAAATGTTCCGATCCAATCCTCGCTCACTCTCCTGCTCCTGCTCACTTCTCGTCCCGACTCACTTTCGCGTTTGACACTACGAGCGGATAAGACGCTTGTTGCCCTGAGCAGTTCAGGTATGGAGCAGGGCTCTCAAGTGATTTTGGCTGAGGCTGCAGCGTCAGCGAGGAGGAGGAGGGGGGGGATTGTGGCGAGCGATCGCCAAGCAGTTTGGGATCGGGGACGTTCTGCAGTCGGGGTGAGAGAGAAATCCGACCGGCACCCGCTGCATTTACACCGATAATGTTTCATCATTCGTGGCCGTATTAAACACTATTACTGCTTTGTACATGTTGTGGAAGTCCCGGACACACCGAGAAACTAAACGGTGTCCTGCCTGAGTTCATAAGCGGAGGGAATGTTCCCATTCTTTGTCTATGTAAGAAGCCGTGTAATGCCGGCGCGGAGCGGCAAGTTTCGAGAGATGGCGCCGCCACCCGCAAGCTCTCGATAATCTTTCAAACTGAGCGTTGTCAATCTAAAATAAAGACAGATTCAGCAACTGCATAGCTTATTTCTCGCCTAAAATGTTTTCAGAAACACATTTCGCTGAACTACTTCCGTAAAATAAGAGGGAGGTGGAAGGCTGCGAGGGGAGAACGATAGAGCTCGGAGGAGCACAGAGGGGAGGGGTGTGTGTGTGTGTGTGTGGGGGGGGGTTCAAACCTTTCAAATCGTAGAACACAGCTTTAAGTGACCTATCTCTCTAAAGCTACAATGCTTGTGAGTTGCATACTCATGTCATGGATCCAGGTTTCTGTAAAGATGTGGGACCAACATTCACCAACCTCCCTTTGTTGGGTTAGCCTGCAGTCTTATTGCATCCGTCTTCCTTTCCTACGACAGGACAGAAACCCGGAGCAGAGTGGGGAGTGGAACAACCTTAGGTCCTAGCTGGGTTAGCTTACCTGCCATCTCGGCTCTCCTCCCTTTCTATTTTGGTCAAGCTGCTCCGGCTATGTGGTCAGAAGATGCTGAGGGCAGTGATTGAGCTCAAGGGCTGCTACACTTTATACAATCCTTCCTTCACCAAGGTTGATGATTGTATCTCTGGTATATGCCATATGCGCTTCTGTAATAAAAACTTAAAAGACAAGAAATTGAAAAAAATGTAGGAAACATTATAGGAGCTATTGACCGTGGCATTGAAATGTGCCAATGTTGCCAAATTGTATGCCAATCTTTGGAAACCCATATAAGATAGCTGGGGTATGAAATGGTTATGGAATAATGCATACATGTTCTCCTTTAGTTTTAAACTGAATCTGAAGGATTAATCAGCATACAACAAACATAGACAACAAAAACAGTTTTGATAAGTCTTAAATTGCAGTTAAGCAGCAAAAAGACAATTTCACACAGGTTGCACACACTGTCACCACATGAATGGCGGGCAATCCACTTACAATTGTTCTACAATTCGAGCAAAAGTCTACTATCTTGTCTTTCATTCTTTCTTTTTTCATTTTGGACATTAATCATAAAGGCCAGCATGGGAAAGTATTCATAGTGTGTTGACTCTCTTGTCTGACACTACTGCTTCTCTCTATTTGCAGCTCAAATCCTGAGAAAAAGCCAATTGAACCGGTGTTTTTCAAAAACAGCAGCTTTTGTCCCCTCTGCATTGACTTCCAGAAAAACTCTTTTAAAGCCATCTCTCTTTTTTTCCCCCACAGCAGAACCTTTTTAAACACTGCGCCTGTGAAGACTGATACTGGAAATGAAAACAACAGGCTTCTAGAAACAGCATGGCCCACATATGAGAGGGAAATAATGGTGTCATGCAACAACATTGATAATGCAGAGGAAAAAGTGTCCTGCCAAGTATGGATTGTTGTGGAAAAATGAATCTGCCCAATAAAGATCAACAACCAGGATCTGCTTTTTCTCCGAGGTTTATTCCACTAAGTATTCTCATCTGCAGAGGAGGGACTGGTCACCCCTGCCTTCTGATGCAAAGGTTCAGACTCAGCAGGAACGACCCTGAGTCCAACAACAGTCTCTCTTTTAAGGAGGAGGAACCAAAGGACGGATCATGTCCTATCTTACAAAGACAAGATGTACAGGCATGGTCAAGATTTACAGAACACAGGCGTCATAGTCCTGAAATTATCTTATGTCAATGTGGCACTCATGTTCATATCATCTACAAACAGGCAATCATTTTCGTCATAGCATAACAGTCAGATGAGGAGATGCGGATCGACGTCTGGACTGACAAATATTCTGATTATAAAGTACAAACATCCAAAATTCCCATTACAGGATCTACCATGGAGAGAGAAAAGAGAAAGAAAGGGGGAGGGAGGGAGCGAGTCAGAAGGGGGTATTAAAATGGGGTTCTGGGTTTAATAATGTACACAGGGCAGCCTTGGTGGTCAGCTGCTAAGGGGAGTGACATTTACAGTTGAGGGAGAGAGTAGATGAAGTTAACCACCAACAGCAGGGAGATGAAGCTGTGAGGTTTCCTGGTGGTTCAGGAACAAATGCTGAATATGTTTAGGGGGGGGTGCAGAGGTATCAGTGCAGTAGCATTATATACATGTGTCTGATATACTGTTTATACTCTATAACTTATATCAGTACAACTCTATAACTTATATCAGTACACCGGCAGGCATTATGCAGATTTGTCGGCTTGTATAAAAGAGAGGTTAAAATATTATGGAGTCCAGAAATGTTACAAATAAAAGAGTAGATAATAGTAGATTTAAAAAACAAAAAAATAAACTTTATTGGTGCACGGTGGGGACATTTATAGTCTTACAGGAGCAAAGAGGATAGTGCAAGAGGCAAAAGAGAACAGACAGCGCCGCTCCCACCACTGCATCACCCGCTGTGCGTAGGGCACCAAATATATTATGAAAAATCACCATAGTCATAATAATTATAATGCTGATATTATTTCAATATAGAAATTGTAGGCACATTGTAGGCATGTATAAAACAGGCTCAGAGCGTACAGCAGTAGACATAATGGTGAGACCGCGGTGCCTGCACGAGCCGCCGGGCTATTCATCATCATGATCATCATCATCATCATCACCACCACTGTCTTCATCATCCGCGCTCAACAGCTGCACCGGATTCCCCGTCCAACACCAGAACGGCGGAACAGGAAGTCAGGTTTCGGGAACAAAACTACAACCTTTTAGGAAAAGAGCGTGTTTCATGTTAACTTGACAAGTCAAGTGTCTGTCAACACTAACGATTCCCGTTACTAACTGTTGTCTTTGAATGCTTACCTTTATCCTGGCCTATTTTTAGGAGTGGGAAGAGTGGGCATTCACACTGTAACAGCTTCCACCAGACCAGGTACAGAAAAGGAGTCTATTTGGATTTAGTTAGTTCGTTAGTTAGTTTATTGTCCCCTTAGGGAAATTTCTTTTCACAGTTATATGTACATTTTCACAGTCTTGTGGATATGCCATATGGCATGTAAGGATGGCATATAGCATAACATACAAACTAGACACCAGACATTTAAGACACATTTGACATAGATAACAACAGACATTTAGGCCATTTTGGCTAGTCATACAGTATATATGCATTAATTGAGGCAGACACACACATCATACATCACTGGGATACATGGGGAAATTGTTACATACGTTATCGGTGGGACTTAGTTGTAATGTGGATGGAATAATCACTCATCTGAGATAAGTGAGTGATCGAACAGAACATAGAATTAAAAGATACAATAATGTAGAATTATTAAATTATGTAATTATAAATGTAGGATGCATTTTATTCATGCATGCAATCAAAATGAGTCACACTTTCGAGACGTGATCCTATTTAAGATGAAGTAGCTTTTACTTAATTCTAAAGAATTCTCAATTCTAAATGGTATGAGACATTGTAGCATTTATCATTAATCATGATCATGACAGCAATATCTATTTGTTTATACTTATATACTATTGTATGAATTTCCCAGCAAAATGTGTTAAGCATGAATAAGGTCAATAATTTTTTAATTTAATAAATATATATTTTTGAGATGAAGAGCAAGCTGGTATGATGCTCCATTGGAATGCCGCTGTGTCCGTTGTCATTTGTCCCAACTGGTGTAAATGATGAGGACAAGACATCCTGTGCAGCTGCACCATTGTCATTGCAGCAGCAGGAGTTAAAATTGGCCGATTTATTTACTAATTATATTGTGGCGATTTCCATCCGTGTGTGTCAGTGGTTGGTTAAATGTGCGCTATGGTCTGTGTGTGGAAAAATGACAAATAAAGTGGGTCGTCTGGGTCACCATAATTTGAGCGTTTGCTTGCTAACAAATAGACATTAAGTAAACATAAAATCAGTCAAGTGTATCAGTGTTTAAATGAGCAGGCTGTCAAAATCAGCTCATGTCAACATCATGTCCTGGGTTGTGTCCCCGCTGGAGGAAGTGTAGGTTCAGAGCTGCCCCCTAATCACCGAGTGAGTGAGAGTTACATCAACTGATAACCTCTCTATGTCTCCTGTCTTGAAGGCTTCAACAAAAACTGTGATGATGCATTTCTTGCGGGGGCACACTATTTCCCACCTACTGAAGCTGTAAAACCTACAGTTTTATTGAATATGTGACCAGAAAACAGATGGGTTCTTTGACCTTCAAAGCAAAATCAACTCCACAATGATGAACTGTATATTTGGCTGTTCAGCATCGACCCAAAGTGTTCGCATTATCCTTCCCGAAGTAGTCCCAACAGTGTGCGTGGACAAGGGCATGTTGTTGCAGTTGCACTGCAAGGTCCAATCAACTGCTGACAACAAACCTCCAACATTGATTCTACAAGCTGTGGCGGTCAAAGCCCTTTCGACTCATGGCAGGAGGCTCAACGCTCGCCCATTAGACTGATGCTACGACAGTGTACCATCTCCTCTACAAGCTCTATCTGCTTCATTAAGACAGAATTAGATTTCAAACCGAGTGGGAATAAATATTCTGTTGCCAGTGAGGCCTGATTGGTGCCTATGTGATACTGAGACATTCTAATGGAAGCTTATCAGCTATAGGCAGTGCCTTGCAAGGATTCTGTGTAATACTGCTGTTTGCTCACAATCAGCATTGTGTTTAATAAATGTGGCTGAATATTAACTCATCTTTTGATCTGGCTTTCATTAGAACACCCAAAGTGAAGTAGATTCTTCTCGACAAATTAAGCCCCCCTCCATCCCCGCCTACGAGCCTGCATCGTATACTCAGGAGAGAAATGAGCAAGGACACAAATGCTCTTATTTAAAGATAACTGATAAACTGCTTAATTGGGGCTCATTTCCAAAGCTCCAAACTTTGTTATAAGTTATAACGTTTTCTCTCTATATACCGATTGCCAGGTTGCTTATTCAATTCCATTTCCACAAATGCCACATACACACTTCCACAGAGCAGGCTTTCCTTTTTTTTACCTTACGCCGTGCCAGATTTACTCCTGCAGTATTTTAAAACGTGTCATGTAGGACAGGATTGCGCCTGCCGTTGGGACTACTATTTCATTCACTGACGACATGTGCCCAATTATTAGGTCCGACACACAACCTCAAATGCTTCCCAGCCCATATGTCTCGTCGTAAACAAGCTACAGCACCAATACTTACGGGATGATCAATGACTTTTCCCGAAAGGCTAATAACGCACCACATTGTTGGCTACATTTTGATTACAAGGGCACCGCACTATAGTGTGTATTGCCTCAGTGTCGCATCTTCTGACATACAGTCTATACTGTACACTGACTGCAGTGGAGTGAGCTGTTCGACAATTCAGTCTGTCAGATAGGATCCTGTCACACTTACAGCTCTCCCAGGCATACATGAAACATGTAGACTTTGATTAGTCAATAACATGCCAGGGATCCCAGTGCTGCAGCTCTACCACATTTTATTTTCTATCAAAGCAATATAAGGACACATTTAGGTCATAACTAATCAACTATTATTCTCATGCCTCATTATAGTATACCCTTAGCTCATAAACAATGGACTGAATACATGTTCACCTGTTCATTCCCCCCATTAGGTCCACATAATGCCTACTAATTATGTTTGCTCATCTATAAGCCTTAATTATGCTGGGAGCTGATAATTAGCCAGGCTAGAATAGGTGCATATGTTTCTTGGCAGGATCTGGAGGTAATAATGGCTATTCTCATCTCTAAGGAGATACCAGGATTTTTCATGTAAGAACATTTTTAAGTACATTAGCACTTAAAGTAACGACATTGCTGTTTTTGGACATAATGGTGTACCCATGCAAGAGCAAGAGCATAACCATGCCATGCACAATCATACTATACTATTCCTTGCTTGATTATTTGGAGTGTTTCCGGCCTCAGAAATCTTATTTTAACATATTGTTTGACCAAGATTGATGGATTTTGGCCAACATGTACAGAGGTTTGGTGAATTCTTTTTTAACAAAACAAAATCAACATTTGTTTTGTCAATAGGATCTGTGTTAGCTGAGAAAAAAGAATATGGGCACATGATGAATGGACTAAACCAAAACTGCATACATGTAGGGCAGTCAAATATACAGTAAATAGGATACATGAATATAGAGAATAATGTTTGATGTAATGTATCTAAGAGGCAAAGCTTATTGTGTGTCCAGCCTGAGATCTGGTATTTTCGCCACTCACTGATGGGGTGGCATGTCAGATTGGAAGAACAAAAATATGGATTTCCATTGTGACACCAAGACCTTGAAAAAAATTAGTTTCATTCTGTTTCCTGTTTCCAATTCATTCTGTATTGTACTTCATACAGGGAACACAACAATACATTTGTTCCATGTAAATGTATTTGTGTAAATATGGCTCCTGCACAAACACTGGGTTGACTAATCACATATGAAATATCAGAATGAATGTAAAGCTTGTGGCAATATTACTTTTTTCAGTTGCACATTTTTTTTTTTAAATTGTGCATGTTTTTTAAGTACACTGTATATAGTAATACATCTTATAATTTTGGTTCATAAATAGCAGTGCCTTGTAATCCCATTTGGAATTAGTTAAATGTTTGGAATGACAGACGTACGTTATGATTAAAATAAGGGAATGATCGTATGATTTAAATTAGGCAAAAACTGTGGTTATGGGTCACCTTAATGCATAAAGGACACAATTCTTCATGCATTGGCACTGTATGTAAAAGCCTTTCAAGTCTATATGAGACAAAAGTAACTGCGATGTAACCCATTATGAGATGCTGAGGGTAACTGCTCCTGAAGTCAGGTGTTGTAGTATAAAGAGCAAAAAGGACTGGGTGGATGGATGGGTCAAACATGACTTTCACCCAGGAGACGAGTGCTCATGTCCCCTGTGAAACCAAGTAAACGTTGACTTATTTGACATACCTAACTGAAATTTCAAAACAAATTTGGTAAAAACGCCCAAACCACAATGTTTGACTAAACATACTGTTTACCTAACCAAGTAGTTTTGTTGCCTTGTTGCATTAAAAAGTGACAGCAAGGGGTTCTGACCAAGCCGGGGTACGTTAGGCAACCACTGCAGTTGGGGTAAATAAAGGGCCAATAGATCTTGGTTCATAGGTGTATTCTAAAGGCAATAAAAAACACATTTAAAATAAGCAAAGTTTCATTGGCTACTTTTCAAATTGACTCAGGGAGCTTTTTTATGCTTTGCGGTGCATTACTGGCCAGTGTTATTTTGCAATTTTTCCTGACTAAATGGAGCTCCTTTGAGGGTCTGTGTATAAAGAAAATCACTCAGATGCCCTTATGAGTATGAATGGCAGCAATAAGTGTTCCTTCTTGATTGGATATAAGATGCTGTGCCGGGGGAGAGCTAAATATTCAGATATGTGCTCTTTGAGGCTCCTGCTCTTCCTCTGGGAAGCCACAGCTGAGTGAAATGATGCAGATTCTTGATCGTCTGCACAATCACACCCCTTTCGAGGCCATCTATAATGCATTTACGGATAAAAATTGAAAGCACACTTGAGGACCCACTTCAGTGAGTGTGCTCGCACACACTCCTTTGCACACATACAAAAAAACACGCCCCTCCTCCACCACCTGCCCCTGCGACATACTCAAATGGACAGACATTGACACCATCATACATGCAGTACACAGTCTACTGAGTGGCATTTCCCTCGGTCCCTTGCTGCTCAGGGCTCCCTGGCGAAGCCCACGGTGTTCCAGGGTCAGCACCCCTGGGACAGGCCAAAACTCGATGTCTTAGATGGAGGTCGTTATGGAGAGATATGGGTGCGGTTGGGAGGGGCAGACATAGTTAAAGGAGAAGTATATAGTAGAAATGCCAGCAGGCAACACTGCCAAATAACACAACAATAAATGGCATCCAGTGGTGACTGGATCAGTTTCCCTCTGCTGTTGAACTAACGTAGTGGAGCTTCTGCAAAAATATTGTGTTTAATCCCATGAGTCCCTACAAACACGTCAAGGTCATATAAACTAATTGAATAACCCAGAATAACTCGGTTAGACTTGAATGCGTTTTCTAGTTTCTTTCGTTCGCTCTCTTTCTTTTTTTTTTTGCTTAAAAGCCAGAGTTACTAAACCAGAAAAATCTGCTTCTTCTGCTCTGCCCATAGAGATTTAACTCAAACTATGGGATTATTGCCTCCAGTGCAGCTCTGCCTCTGAGAAATGTTTGTTGAACTAAAACTCCAATTTGCTTTATATTGTCCCTTGCACTGTAGCCACACGTGATCTTGATGCTGTTGCACATCCTGTTAGTTGGGGTAAAAGTGTCTGCTAATTAACATGTAAAAATGTACAACATGTTATTATGTGTGAGTGCTATACTGAAGACCCTGGGGCTGAAGAGATGGAAAGTGGCTTCATGTTTGTTTTCCCTTTTGCTAATGTGCTCAGCCCTGCAGTCCAGGTGGCTATTTTTGAGTCCTCTCCCTTAAGTGACATGTTCACAATATCATACATGAGACACGGTGTTTGATTTTGCTTTATGAAGGGACAACAGCTTCATGATTCCTTGACCCTCAGATATTAATTATATTAATGGACAGAAGGTGAAACACAACTGGAGAACAAGGATATAGTCATGAGAAAGACCCCTCTTGCCTCCAGATAAAATAAGAAAAAAAAATAGACCACCAGAACCTTTATGACTCTACAAACCCTCCTGACTGGGGATTCATGATCTCTCTTCCTCTCTGAACCTTTCCCAAGTCTTAAATCACCTAGGAACGTGTGTATTGTGGTGTCTCCTCTCTGCTAATGTTTCATTTGCTTTGACATATCATATCACATATCGTGTGATAATTATGTGTAATGTGATGCACAGGAGCCAACTTTGACCATATGGGCGAGATTTTGTGTGTAGTTTTCACGAGTAGCATGTATTGCATTACATTTAAAAGTAAAAAAGACTGTAATCTGAACTCGGTCCGGCCCCTAACCATGCCCCCTGGCATGTAGCATTAAATTGTACATTGTAAATGTATGCTTGTATGTGTGCAAGAACCACTCATACAAGCAGATTCATTCAAAAGTGGCTTGTACGAGAGAGAACTCATACATTTTCTCTCATTTTTTATTTTTGCTCATTTTACGAATGGGCATATGGAACCGTTTCGTCTTTATTTTTCGGTGACCAATCGACCATCAGGTGACACGGCTGACGCTGGGATCTCAGATCTCTGAAAGCAACACTTCAACATAGGACATATGGGGCAGGACTGTTGATTATCAGTTGCCTGATCCAGATTCCCTTGTACCACGTGAAGAAAATAGACTGTGTGCCCAGGATACACTATCTAACTGCTTTAAATGGGCACCAAAAAGGAAAAATGGCGGAGCTTCCAGTGTGACATCATAATTTCTCTCATGTGGCCTATCCCTGCAGAGCATATACCTTTGTGAACTGCACCACCCCACACAGCCACATTCCCCCCCCCCCCCCACATGCAGACATCCAAAGATCCCGTTAAGCACCCACACACCACCAAGCCTCACACTTTCTCACCCCGAATAACAAACAATAAACCGACTTCACCAATACCCCGTATTTCTGAGCCTGTGCGCCATGCAGGCAAGAACATGCAAGACCCCCATCTTTGTTGACGTGTAAACTTAGTCAGACCTTCTTTGATCAGCAGGATCACATCTCGGAGGGGAATGTGATTAAAAGTGACATTCTAAATGCCAAAGAACCCTGGCAGCAGGGCGGATTTTCCACGCAGTGTGAAGTCGTAAGCTCATAAAAGACATACACCAGTGATTCAAACCATGTAGCCTGAGCCCACTATTATAATACAGCTCTCTCTCTCTCTCTCTCTCTCTCTCTCTCTCTCTCTCGCCTTACTCTTTTTCTCCCCTCCTCTCACACTCTCGCCTTCGTGCCCTCACTCCTTTCCCTCTTACACATCCTTTCATTTTATTCTCCCTTTTTTTCCACTGCTGGTTGAATATGCGCTTTGCTGGATGACTTTCAAAGCTACTTGTTCCACTTTCTTACATTTATGCTAATTGGAATGCAAATATTGAGGTTCCATTTTTAAGCCGTTGGTTTAAGGAGAGGGTGTGGGGATGAGTGACAGCAGCATTGACAACCATGGCTCACCACTCAGAAATGCGGCAGAGTTGTGAGAGATTTCCGGGGATGAGGAGTTGGCCGGCAGAAGCAAAGGACAAACAATATGTTCCTTCTCATCTCGACTTAATAACATTTAACACTGTGCTATTCTATTTTTCTTTTGCTTCAATTGAACACCATGAGCTCGAGTCAGGAGACTTTGAAAGGCCAGTGTGTGCTGAGCCCGAACAGTGTGCTCTTTTACAGTAGGTGTGGTGTTCGGTGTGTGCACACCAGCCTAATCTCTTGAGCCACAGAGGAGCACGGAGCAGGGGTTGCAATGAACTGAATAAGCCTTAAAGCCTGCGTTGATCAAATGACTTGCCCGGCTAAGGCTTCTTAAAACACACTTACCTGCAAGATGAGGCAGCCTCTCTCAAGTTACAGTATGTGTAATGAATACTGAGGGGTATTCTGTTTGAATTTGGCGTAGGTGAGGACATGTCAAATCATAGTGCTGAATGAGATGGGTACAGGTTTTTCTCAAAGAGAGAGGTGGTAATGTGCTGTGAAATGTTTCATCACTTTTACAATGAAAGTCCATGTAAAGAGAGGAAGGGAGCAGAATACAGAGGAAGCACAGGTCTTCAGTATTGTCTGAAGATATTAGGTATTTAAAAACAAACAGGATGAAAAGTGACTGGTGTTGCAAAATACAGGTGTTGCCAATAACCGGGATATTTGAAAAAGTAATATTCTTAATACACATATGGAAATATTGTGTAAATAATCCAGTGCTTCTTAAATGATTACAAAAAAGTTGTGTTTCCTCATTCAAGCACCAGAGGTCTGGGAACCTGAGGGCTCTTGGACTGCCCTCTTCTGGACACATATCTCAGATGATGATCCTGGACTCTGCTGGAGCCACTGTCCCAGTTTGGGGCTTACAGGATCTTAGCTTGGTTGTTGCCTACCACCTTTGGAGGTGTCTTCCATTTTGACCTCGGGACCTCCAGCCCATAATACTCAGCACACATGTTCCTGAACACTATGCCGGCCATTTGGTAATGCGCTCCATGTACGCCGTTGTTATTATAGGAAAGATGCAAATACAGAATCAGAAACAGTTTATTGCCATGCAGGTTTGCACATTTTGTGTGTGTGTGTGTGTGTGTGTGTTTAAGTGTTGTACAACTGTGTAGGAATGTACATACAGAAATGCTGACATAAAATCCCAATGAGTGCAGAGAAACACGTCTGCTGTATGCAGGGAGGATCCAAGACTCTTCAGAATGACTCATTCAGCTTACAGTCTGCGATCAGGTATCTGCTAGGTAGTGATGTCCAAATGAAGCTTCGTGAAGCATTTTCTTTATTTTCTGAGCCCAATAGATGGCGCTCTCTGTTCAACAAAGGGTTGAAGGCCGATATATTTCCATTGCTTTCAACCCTTTGTTGAACAGAGAGCGCCATCTATTGGGCTCAGAAAATAAAGAAAATGCTTCACGAAGCTTCATTTGGACATCACTACTGCTAGGTGCTTGACTCATACATTTTATAAATCCCATAGAGCTTACACAGTGACCGGTGAAATGTAGTATATCCAGCAATATTTGCAAAACCTGAGATATGAATTTCAGAATAAGACACAACTAAAATATACTGAAGCAGTTGGACAGTCACATGTTTCCCTGTTATTCATTGACTGAATACTTTGGATGAGTTAGCAATGCCAGGTTGCTACCATAGTTGTGCTGCAATAAACACGACCGTACTAATGTTTTGTTCACCTCATTCCCATTTACAATAACACTTCCCAAACTGAGCCTCCAAAACGGCCTGCCTATAATGTGTCTTGACTTGAAGATTATGCATGAAAAATGCCACCTGATGTTGAGTAGCAATTGATTGAAGGGCCTTAATTAATTAGTGTCATTTGGTCTTACCCTTCACAAACATGGCTCCTTGATCCAGTCCCAGTAAAACTACAATGTGTTTAGCTGCTGTTCTGTGATGTATTTCCTCGTCAAGTGAATATTTGAGGGATTTAGGTCAAGTCCTTCACATCTGATTGGACTGATAAAAAGTGGGTGGGAATTGAAAACATAATTTCCAATTCATTCTTTTGGACCCCAAGCTATTTCTGTTAGGTTTAGGAAAAGCCTAACTATAGTAAGAATGATAGAATGATGAAGAATGAGCAAACATTCATAGCCTCAGTCTGCTTAATGCCAAAAAGTGTATTGCATTGTTATGGAAAACAGTTCACAGACCAATCACTAACCAATGAATAAGACCTCTGTTGTTAACTTTACCATTAGAAAGGATAACTTACATTTTAAAGGCTCAACAGCATCCATTTGAGAGTAAATGGATGCCCTTCATCAATTGTGTCAAGAGTATAGATCTAACAGATGACCAAATGAATGATTAAACCTTTTTGTGGAGACTGTTGTTCCTGAGCTTGTAAAACGTTTTTGTGTATTTACTTAAAAACATGATGTAATCTGTGTATTATGTCTAAATTATCGTTGGTTTGAAATACCATGTGTTAAAAAAGGAGATTTGTACATTTGTTTGTTTATGTTTTGTTTTTATATTTTCGAGTTAAATATAGCAACTGTATACTGTGCCTTATATTATTTGGATGTCAACGACTGCATTTCACAATGTTAAAATACCAATAAAAATATTGTGGCAAAAAAAGTGGGCGTACTTAGAGATTAGCATGATACAGAGCTACAGTATTTCTAAGCCTAACTGTTTTTGTTGCCTAAACCTAACGTTAGTTTTGCTGAACCTAAGTTGACATGAAACCCAACATGAAATTGTTTCTGTGGTGTAGAACCATCATTTTAACCAATCACCTGCCACCGCCACGTTATGTGCTGCTGAAGAGTCAAGGTCATTGCACATATTTCTTTGAGATCAAGATGACAAAGATCCACAACAAGTGAAGTATGGTTTCATATGACCAGCTGGTGTCCAAAGTCTCATTTCATTGGACAATTTATCTTCAAGATAAATGAATTAATATTAACACTTGATTAAACTGGGAAACTGTTTTTTTTTTTTTTTTACTGGGACAAGTGATTTACAGTGAGCATACATCTATCTCTGTTATCATTTCTAATAAAACAGAAAAATAAGCAAATTATATGTCTATATGTTGTATTCTGAAGAACTATATCATGATCTGTGTTTTGTCATGTTCTGTTTTATTTTGCCCTCAGTGTCATTTCCTGTCTCGTACTTCCTGGTCCTTGTTGTTTCCGCTGTCTTGACTCCCCCACCCTCTCGTGTTGATTACCATGCCTGCCCTGATGTGTTTCACCTGTTCCTCGTCAGCTCCCTGCCTCCCTGTGTATATAGTCTGTGTGTTTCCCCTGTCTCATTGTTGGTTCATTGTTGCTGTCGATGTCGCTGTCATCTGTTACCCCCTGCATGCTGCACCACGTCATGTCCCTGGATTTTTCTCCATACCTGCGTCCTGCCTTCCGTGTCCCTTTGTGTTCTGGTTTTCTTTCGTAAGTGTTTCTTTTGACGGTCGTGTTTTTGCCTTGTGGTCTTCCTGGTTTGATACTTTGTTTTTGGTCTTAGTTTTTGTTTTGTATTTAGTTTATTATTGAAATAAATCCTTTTTTAACTGCATTTGGGTCCTCACCTCCTGTTTTCGAGTCCACGTCTTGTCCAGAACGTGACAGAATGAACCAACCATTAAGGACCCAGCAGAAACTAAACATGGACCCAGCCTTTTTTTTGAATGGACTCAATGAGGTTTTAGACAGCCTCCAGTACCTCCAAGTCTGCTTCGAGTGCGCAGACACCAGGGAGGAGAGGATGTCTGTCCGAAAGGAGGCTGGGGAGCTGATTTCCTCCAGGCCGTGGCTCAGAGGCTCTCTGCCTGACTGGGTTACAAACTTTGTTTCCGCCGCATCACCCTCCCCAGCTAAGCAGCTTACCAGCTCCGGCCCCAACCCGTTTTGGGGTACTCGCCTGGCCCTGGGAGGGCCAAGGAGCGTCCAGCTGGCTAACCGGCAGTTGGCTCGTCGGTTGCCGGCCTCGAGGAGGGGCGGCACGAGGAAGCGAGCCTCCCCGATGCTGCTCACATCGGTTCTGACGGGGGTCCGTCCGTCACCAGTTCCAGCGGAGGCCCACCCAGCCAAGCAACCAGCCCACGCCTCGGTCACAGCCAAGCCACCAGCCCACGCCTCGGTCACAGCCAAGCCACCAGCCCACGCCTCGGTCACAGCCAAGCCACCAGCCCACGCCTCGGTCACAGCCAAGCCACCAGCCCACGCCTCGGTCACAGCCAAGCAACCAGCCCATGCCTCGGTCACTGGCCTTCAGTCGGCGGCCCGGTCGACACCTGCCAGTGGTCTTCAGTCGGCGGTCCGGTCGACACCTGCCATTGGTCTTCAGTCGGCGGCCCGGTCGACACCTGCCATTGGTCTTCAGTCGGCGGCCCGGTCGACTCACTCCAGTGTTCTTCAGTCGGAGGCCCGGTCGACTCCCTCCAGTGGTCTTCAGTCGGCGGCCCGTCCGTCACCATTCCCGGCGGAGGATCGTCCGGCACCAGCCCAGACAGGGGTCCGTCCGACGCCTGCTCCCCGCAGCCGTCCGGGAGTCCGCTCTTTGCCCCTTCCTGTTCCGACGGGGGGCCGTCCTGCGCCTGCTCCACGCAGATTTCGGGAGGTCCGCTCGTCACCCGTTCCTGTTCCGACGGGGGGCTTTCCTACGCCTGCTCCACGCAGCCTTCGGGAGGTCCGCTCGTCACCCGTTCCTGTTCTGATGGGGGGCCGTCCTACGCCTGCTCCACGCAGCCTTCGGGAGGTCCGCTCGTCACCCGTTCCTGTTCCGACGGGGGGCCGTCCTACGCCTGCTCCACGTCGCCTTTCTGAGCAGCACCGTAGGCTAGGTCGCCCTCATGCCCGGCCTCCTGAGCGGCCCCGCCCGCTAGGTCGCCCTCATGCCCGGCCTCCTGAGCGGCCCCGCCCGCTAGGTCGCCCTCATGCCCGGCCTCCTGAGCGGCACCGCCCGCTAGGTCGCCCTCATGCCCGGCCTCCTGAGCGGCCCCATCCACTGGGTCACCCTCATGCCCGGCCTCCTGAGCCCTGCCCCCAGACCCCCTCCACCCACCCTACGTATCTTGAATCCCTCCTCCTGGCCCCCTCCACCCGCCCTACGTATCATGAACCTTGGGGACGTCTGGGATCCGTCCCTTGAGGGGGGGGTACTGTCATGATCTGTGTTTTGTCATGTTCTGTTTTATTTTGCCCTCAGTGTCATTTCCTGTCTCGTACTTCCTGGTCCTTGTTGTTTCCGCTGTCTTGACTCCCCCACCCTCTCGTGTTGATTACCATGCCTGCCCTGATGTGTTTCACCTGTTCCTCGTCAGCTCCCTGCCTCCCTGTGTATATAGTCTGTGTGTTTCCCCTGTCTCATTGTTGGTTCATTGTTGCTGTCGATGTCGCTGTCATCTGTTACCCCCTGCATGCTGCACCACGTCATGTCCCTGGATTTTTCTCCATACCTGCGTCCTGCCTTCCGTGTCCCTTTGTGTTCTGGTTTTCTTTCGTAAGTGTTTCTTTTGACGGTCGTGTTTTTGCCTTGTGGTCTTCCTGGTTTGATACTTTGTTTTTGGTCTTAATTTTTGTTTTGTATTTAGTTTATAATTGAAATAAATCCTTTTTTTAACTGCATTTGGGTCCTCACCTCCTGTTTCCGAGTCCACGTCTTGTCCAGAACGTGACAACCAGCAAGCTCAAGCACCTGGACTCAGTGTTGTTCTGCACTTCTCTCTCTGTCCAGCCTGGAATAAAGATGTTAGAGCATTCACAATTCAATATGAGTCGAGTAAATAGACTATTAAAAATACATTTGCTAAGATGACAAATACAGAACAGGCCTATACATTAAGCTGTCTCATGTCACATAGAATTGTATAGAATAGGCATGCAGCCATCTGAGGGCCGAGTACTTGGAGAACGTTAAAGCCCCAAGATAATATCCCTGTTTTACATGCATTTATTGCCTCTGCTGTGGAAAATTATTTAAATTCCAATTATATATTATATTTGATATAATGTTTGCACATGTAAATATTCAGTTATACGACTGAATTATCCCACTTTGTTTTTTTCTTCTGTTGTTCATTGTTTGCTTGAAATTGCTGAATTTTTTGATTCCTTTGAAGCAATTAAAGAGCTACAGTTTTTTTCTTTAATAGTTTGCTGATATTTTGTTTCCCCAGAGTTTTTTTATCTAGTCATTTAAGACATAAGACATTGTGTCTGTCTGCCCTTTCTTTCTGTGCCATTTCTCTGTCTTTGGTCTCAGCACACTACTCAGTCAGCCTCAAAGACCTCACACGAGTCTTTTTCTTTTTTAAGATAGGAGCCACAACATTTGTTGTTTGCCTGATAATCTGACATGCCATATCTCTCTGTCGTGGCCTGTGGGGCGGTAGAAAGGGGCAGGTCTATTTGTTCAGATGTAGGAGCTGTAAACCTGCAGTTATTACTAGCTATAAAAGAGCCAATGAAATGATAGGAGACAACAAAACATCTCTGTTAAGAAAATTAACACTATGGTATAAAAACCCAATTTACAAGACAGAACAAAATCACATCAGCAACAACAACACATAATTTAGGCAGCACAACTAAAACCACAAGATTGACAACATTAATTTATTGATTTTAGCCATGATATCACCTTGGATTTAAAACCTGTGAGGCTGCAGCTCTCTCTTCTAGAATTTGGCACTGAGCTCCAAAGGTTTGTCGCTCTAATAGAAAAGGCTGAGCTACCAACCCTCTTAGTTGATCATGCTTTACAAATATCTGCTAATTAGCGCAAACACAAAGTGCAGCTAAGTCTGATGTCTTTCGTTTCACAAACACATTCAAATGTTGACCCGGTGGTGGCGCTAGAAGAATGGTTTAAGGGTTACTAAAGTTATTACATTTCAAAAATCAGTTGGCTTTATCCTCTGGGGACCATGAATGTTTGTAGAGATGTTTCAGTCTGTAACAATGTGATGGAGCAATCGAGTCAACACATTCTCATTCCAACTCTTCACATAATGACACTTCGTCGGAGCCCTTGGCATCACTTTCTGGTAGTCCATTGCAGGGGCCCAGTAAACACAAGGTTCATGCTGAGAATTCACACAAAAACACTTTCTTAGGTTTAGGAAACAAACTAATTTCTTTTTATGCATTATGGTTGGGCTTAAAATGAATATGTAAAATTAGGTCAGGCAACGAAACCACGTAACAAAAAGCAGGAAAACATGTCTCAAATATTGCTAATGTAACATTGGGACATGGTGTCCATCAACGTCCATTCCGCTCTGCCTGTGTGGGTATTCCCAGTATTTATACTACATCATCACACTCCCAAAGCAATTTCTCTGAGCGTCTTTTAATGATGTGGATGGGTTTACATCATAGTCACTTGAAAGGCTGGTGCGTCTCCTCCAGACACCGAAGGGTGCCCTGTGTGTCCAATATCTGACACCGAGGGCCGTGACAAAGCATCCGTATTTGATGCCCTTGGAATGAAAATGGGCTGAATGACCAACCTCACCATCCCCAGTGCCGCTGCAGCTTTTTCTTTTTGTATCAGTGATTTCATTCTCTGCAATAAAAAAGACGATGAAGAGGAACTTTATGTGAAAGGATATTTCCCACCACGATAAGCACCTTGAAATTTGGAAATATTTGGGAAAATGTGATTGAGCCCAGATAATGATAATTAATTCAAATGTAATGTAATAAAAAAAATTAAATGGAATGAAAGAACCGAACTGCCAATCAATGTCTGGAAAAAATCTGGAAAATCAGAGTATGGAATTGATATCAATGGGTTAGTCAAAAAAAGCTGGGTGACCACGCTCATTAGTTCTGATAGATCCTGAGAAACTTGGCATGACAAATGATGCAGAATGTTGTCTTGTCCCTTCGTGTTACTGATAGTATGTATAGTTATTTCATGGCATGTTGTTATGAATTTACCGTTGGAATGTTTTTGGGTGAATTTCAACTGCTTTGAGAAGCTATTGAAGTCACATTTTAAAGAACCATTTCCATATTAATGCAGGGTTCCCACACCATGAATGCATATAGTCCTTATTCTCTGTGCGCTCTGCAAATCAAAGGTTCATCATATTTTGGAAGAACGTCGGTGATGCTCCGACCTGTGCGCTCTCTCTCTCTCTCTCTCGCTCCGTAGCTCGGAGACCAGGCCGGGAGCGCGTGCCGCTCTCTTTTGTGCCGGAGGAAGACGCTGGTAAAACTGTGGACCGGAACCTGTATCTCGCAGTTCAGCAGCTATACAGACTGTTTCCCAGTTCCTGGACTCTGTTCTCCCCATGGTAGGACGTCGAGGGTGCACACTCGGCGCCTACGCGGCACATACACACACACACACACACGCTCACCTGCTGCTGCTGCGGAGGTCGGTCTCTGGTTCACAGGCCGAACCGAGGCTCATGCCGTAAATAGCGCTAAGTGGCGCGCTTCAAGGGGTCAGGTGACCAAGGACTGAACTAATATTATTGTTTGTATTGAAAATGGTCAAATTAGAGACTTCCAGTGTAAATAATGCGCAGCCATATGGAGGGTTGTTAGTGCCATAATATTGGAGTGTAAGTGAATTGGTTTGTGTGTTTTGGGGCTCATTTTTTCAAGTGTATGTTTCTAAACCCCTATGCTGGGTTAATTGTAGTGATGTCCAAATGAAGCTTCGTGAAGCATTTTCTTTATTTTCTGAGCCCAATAGATGGCGCTCTCTGTTCAACAAAGGGTTGAAGGCTGATATATTTCCATTGCTTTCAACCCTTTGTTGAACAGAGAGCGCCATCTATTGGGCTCAGAAAATAAAGAAAATGCTTCACGAAGCTTCATTTGGACATCACTAGTTAATTGGTTTGCCCAGGGGAGGGGAGCTCAGCTCACTTGAAGAGGGCTTTTTGGTTGAGAGACATGTGGGTCCCAGTTGCTGCCGTGATTTTTGTAAATATTCCTGCTACTTTTTTTTCTTGCCACCTGAGGGTATTGGTTTGGTGTAAATAAAATTCACCGCACTAAAGTTCGCCGACTGAGCCATCATCTTTTCGTTGCAAAATAACGAACCCCGACAATGATATTAGATAACATATTGTTGAAAGTTTTGCCTACTTAAATTCACCATGTTGCTGGCTTGGATGCTTAAGGTTAACAATCAACACATCTCCCACAGTCACAACAATAAAATGACCATTAAAAGCTTTGTAAAGGTAACATTTATGGCAGTGTGACTATTGAATTCACTTGTAAACATGCTGCCTTTATTGCATTCACCTTTTACATGTGACCTTATAAATGAATAATTTCACCTGTTTTACACAGGAACAAGCAGTCGTTGATAGAACAGGAAGATATGGGAACGTTGAGGAATACTGCAATGCTGTAAAAGATGGGTTCTGAATGTACAAAAGTTTCATGAATGTGTGTTTCTGTCATGCTCTTTGAGGTTCAGTGTGTCTCTCATTTACTCTGTAAGTCTGCTCTTTTGTTGTTTACAGGGATATTAAACTAGCTATCTGCATTTTTCAGTTTTTTTTTAATTGTAATATTATTATTAGTCCTAAATCTAGTCTGTTAGTCAGACTGCCATTTTGGACCAGACAGAAATACACTATACAGGTGTATAAAAGCAAGCACCTAGGCATGCAGACTGTTTCTACAAACACCTGTGAAAGAATGGGACACTCTCAGGAGCTCAGTGAATTCCAGCGTGGTACTGTGATAGGATGCCACCTGTGCAAGTCCAGTCGTGAAATTTCCTCACTCCTAAATATTCCTCAGTCAACTGTCAGTGGGATTATAACAAAGTGGAAGCGATTGGGAACGTCAACAACTCAGCCAAGAAGTGGTGGACCACGTAAAATGGCGGAGCGGGGTCAGCAGATGCTGAGGCACATAGTGCGCAGAGGTCACCAACTTTCTGCAGAGTCAATTGCTACATCGCTGCCACTGGACTCTAGAGCAGTGGAGAAGTGTTCTCTGGAGCGAAGAATCACGCTTCTCCAATTGGCAATCTGATGGACGAGTCGGGGTTTGGCGGTTGCCAGGAGAGCAGTACTTGTCTGACTGCATTATGCCACGTGTAAAGTTTGGTGGAGGGGGATTATGGTGTGGGGTTGCTTTTTCAGGATCTGGGCTTGGCCCCTTAGTTCCAGTGAAAGGAACTCTGAATGCTTCAGCATACCAAGAGATGTTGGACATTTCCATTCTCCCAACTTTGTGGGAACAGTTTGGGGATGGCCCCTTCCTGTTCCAACATGACTGTCCACCAGTGCACAAAGCAAGGTCTATAAAGACATGGATGAGAGAGTTTGGTGTGGATGAACTTGACTGGTCTGCACAGAGTCCTGACCTCAACCAGCTAGAACACCTTTGGGATGAATTAGAGTGGAGACTGAGAGCCAGGCCTTCCCGTCCAACATGAGTCTATGACCTCACAAATGCTCTTCTGGAAAAAATTCCCATAAACACACTCCTAAACCTTGTGGAAAGCCTTCCCAGAAGAGTTGAAGCTGTTATAGCTGCAAAGGGTGGACTGACGTCATATTAAACCCTATGGATTTAGAATGGGATGTCACTTAAATTCATATGCGAGTCAAGCCATGTGAGCGAATACATTTGGCAATATAGTGTATCTCAACTTGTGGCTGGATCAACACAAACACATTAAAGATCCCCAGATGTTGAATCCTACTGACTGTGGTGATCCTTTGACTCTGTCTAGTGTCACCATAAGTTTGACATTTTGTTTTCAAAGTGAAATGTCTTGAAAATATAATTAGTCTTAATCAAAGTATTTTAAAGGTCCCATATTATGAAAAACACGTTTTCTCTGGTTTCTACACCTATAAACTGGTCCTCCCTGAGCCTGTCAACTCCCAGAATGAGGAAAACAAGCGACTCCTGCTTGGTCTCTGCAGCCCTCTCACTGGTACAATGGTGCTCCTACGGGCTGTTCAGATTCAGCTCCTCTTGTTACATAACGAAGGGAGTCATTTACATAGGCCGAATTCCTCTGCGTGACTATAGGAGATATCCGAGAGGGGGCGTTCATCACCGAGGTGAAGTTTGGTGTGTTCTGATAGGCCGAACTCCTCTGATGATCGGAGATATCCGACAGGGGGCGTTCATCACCGAGGTGAAGTTTGGTGTGTTCTGATAGGCCGAACTCCTCTGATGATCGGAGATATCCGACAGGGGGCGTTCACCACCGAGGTGAAGTTCGGTGTGTCCTGCGGTGAGATAGCAGTGTTTCACAATGTCGTTGCTCAGAGCTAGACACGCAAATTGCTCTGCTGTTGGTTGTACAAATCATGTACAAAGTGCTTATATTCTGTCCCAGCTACAGAAGAACAGAAGAGACAGTGGTTGCATTTCATTTTTAATGACAATGTGTCGGCTACGGTTTGTGTTAGCTTGTATGTGTGTGCTAACCACTTCACATCGGACTGCTTCAGTAATGAGAGTCATTACAAAGCTGGCTTTGCCTCGACACTGACCCAACCATATGGGACCCTGCAACTTCACCTGAGCCACATAGGCGATCCATAGCAATACATCCGCCGTAAACATTGGCGCATGTTATCGCTAGCGTAAGCGGCATGAGAGGCCGTTTAGGAAATAATTCATATTTGCTCTCACATGTTATATCATAATGTCTTACAAACACTACTATAGTCACGCACACTTACTACTATAGCTACACACACTTACTATCATACTCTCTCACAAACACTACTATAGTCATGCACACTTACTACTATAGTTACACATACACACTTACTATCATACTCTCTCACAAACACTACTATAGTCACACACATACTACTATAGTTACACACACTTACTATCATACTCTCTCACAAACACTACTATAGTCACACACATACTACTATAGTTACACACACTTACTATCATACTCTCTCACAAACACTACTATAGTCACACACACATACTACTATAGTTACACACACTTACTATCATACTCTCTCACAAACACTACTATAGTCACACACACATACTACTATAGTTACACACACTTACTATCATACTCTCTCACAAACACTACTAAAGTCACACACACTTACTATCATACTCTCTCACATACACTACTAAAGTCACACACAGATACTACTATAGTCACACACACTTACTATCATACTCTCTCACAAACACTACTATAGTCACACACACTTACTATCATACTCTCTCACATACACTACTAAAGTCACACACAGATACTACTATAGTCACACACACTTACTATCATACTCTCTCACAAACACTACTATAGTCACACACACTTACTATCATACTCTCTCACAAACACTACTATAGTCACACACACATACTATCATACTCTCTCACAAACACTGCTATAGTCACACACACATACTATCATACTCTCTCACAAACACTGCTATAGTCTCACACACATACTATCATACTCTCTCACAAACACTACTATAGTCACACACACATACTATCATACTCTCTCACAAACACTGCTATAGTCACACACACATACTATCATACTCTCTCACAAACACTACTATAGTCACACACACTTACTATCATACTCTCTCACAAACACTGCTATAGTCACACACACTTACTACTATAGTTACACACACTTACTATCATACTCTCTCACAAACACTGCTATAGTCACACACACTTACTACTATAGTTACACACACTTACTATCATACTCTCTCACATACACTATTATACTCAAAATTACTAAAACAGGAAGTTACTTTGTTTAAACAGGAAATAGTATAAAGCCTCATTCCTTGATTGGTGCACAGCTCTGGGAGCTTACTGCTAGCTAAATGGAAGCTGTGTGGGAGAACTGAAATCAAGAAGGCAACTTTATAAGTACAACTTTATAATTTTGTAAGTAGCTGCAGTTGCAAATATGATTTTTCCACTAATTTACCTTCTTTTTCAAAGCAACTTTTTGTTAGCAGTAAATGGTAATGAGGAGAGTATTAGGATTTTTTTCACTAATGCAATGAGGTGCCTTCAGCACATTGCAAGGGAAACTGACAGAGGCAGATATGACAGCATGATTTTGGATCGGTTATTCTTTGAGCTTAATGGATATGCACGTACAATTTTGTTCTTTAGCCAGCAGTTTGAAGGAGGTGTCGATCAAGAGAGCTTTGTAACACTGGAGGACCTACATTTATGTTTTTTTTCCATCATAAATTAATTTCAAAACTCAAGATCACTGCAAATGAGCCAAAGGGAAATGTTGACTTCAAGAGGCCCACCAACAGGGCTGGACTGGGACCAAAAATTGTCCTGGGCTTTTTCAACCGAGACTGGCCCACCAGGTATCGATGGAAAGACAATGAAGCCTATGAACAAACTTTTTTTGTGACAATGCTTGTACACTGTCGGGCACTGCCCCTCGGCTGTAATTGGTCCAGCCCAGAATCAATCATGACTAAGGGGCCGATCTACCAGTTTTGTGTACCAATAGCAGTGTTTCCCACTGGATTCTATCGTGGGGTGTCTTGCGATCTTCTAGGGGGGTCCGGGGGCATGACCCCTCCCCCGGCAGAAAATGGGGTTGAGGAGTTGAAGCATTCAAGAAAAGATGAAAACAAAAATGACTAAAACACAGTGCTAAGCCTTCCAGGATTCCCTAATTAGTTTTCACTGAGGGCCAAATTATGTCCAGGTTGCCATGTCGAGGGCCAAATTGTCTGTTTTTTTTCATTGGATCACTAAACATTATTTTATGTGCAAATGTTATTATTGTTGCTGCTATTATTTGAAGTATTATTATTGTAATGATTAGTACCAGTGGTAGTTGGTTGTAGTAGCAGATAGTAGTAGTAGTCATAGCCTGTGTTGAGGGACAGATAAAAATGTACGCTTGAAAGAAAATAAGTCTAATATCAACGATTTATTTATTTGAATGCCCCTGGAGAATATTTTGATCAACAACAAAAAACAACAGCACTACAGCAAGTGGTGCTCAAGAGGAAAACAATATTGTATAACAGTGGAGTTAATGATTTTTGTTTGCAGCGTTACTTTTGTCTTGTAATTTGCAGACGGTCCCTGCGCACTCGCCCGGCTGCCGGCTGCGCATAGAGATCAATGTTCTCCGTTCAGCTCGGAGGACGGCTTATTTACGGCGTATGACATACGCGCACGCACTGTCAAACTCGCGGAGCTAAGGGGGTCGGCGCGGGGGGACGCCTTGCCATGGCGACGGGGGAAAACAGAACGTTGATGAACCAAACCAGCCGCGAGGATTTCCCCTTATAATAAACGCTGCTGCCCTCCTGTTTAGGCCTATCATTAGAGCCGCTAGTTAAGTCCATTCAATGTGTGGTAAACACTGAATAGATATCATGACTAATACCATTACTAACACTAGTACCATAAGTAAAAAAAAAAAAAAGAAGCCCTGCTCCTCCTTGACCCGCCGCATTTCCACATCGACCGCGCTACGTGAGGGCTGTTGATTACGGTTCGAAATTTCCGACATTGTGGTTATCACATCGGAACGGGTTAAAATGTTATTTAAAAGTCCAATTGCCTCATTGACACGGTCCCGGTCGACCATTTTCACATGTTAACATCATAGACTGTATACATCCATGCAAATTGGTCATCTTAGAGGAGGCGGGACATTGTCCTTGAGATCCCGCTGGAGAGACACATCCTGTACCTACACCCGTGATGAGCCAATCAGAAACTGGAAATTCAAGTTGACTTCCGTTTCTATCAAACTCTCTCACACATACTACTATACTCACACACATCACATATTATTCTCTCATACATTCACTATTATGTTGTTCCATCCATAATAGCGTGTAAGAGAGTATGATAGTATGTGTGTGTGACTATAGCAGTGTTTGTGAGAGAGTATGATAGTAAGTGTGTGTGACTATAGTAGTATCTGTGTGTGACTATAGTAGTGTTTGTGAGAGAGTATGATAGTAAGTGTGTGTGACTATAGTAGTGTTTGTGAGAGAGTATGATAGTAAGTGTGTGTGACTATAGTAGTGTTTGTGAGAGAGTATGATAGTAAGTGTGTGTGACTATAGTAGTGTTTGTGAGAGAGTATGATAGTAAGTGTGTGTGACTATAGTAGTGTTTGTGAGAGAGTATGATAGTAAGTGTGTGTGACTATAGTAGTGTTTGTGAGAGAGTATGATAGTAAGTGTGTGTGACTATAGTAGTGTTTGTGAGAGAGTATGATAGTATGTGTGTGTGACTATAGTAGTGTTTGTGAGAGAGTATGATAGTATGTGTGTGTGACTACAGTAGTGTTCGTGAGAGAGTATGATAGTAAGTGTGTGTAACTATAGTAGTAAGTGTGCGTGACTATAGTAGTGTATGTGAGAGAGTATGATAGTAAGTGTGTGTAACTATAGTAGTAAGTGTGCGTGACTATAGTAGTGTTTGTAAGAGAGTATGATGTAACATATGAGAGCAAATATGAATTATTTCCTAAACGGCCTCTCATAGGCATCCTCTCCGTCTCTCTCCAAGTAGGCTATGACAGACGGAGCTCATTAGCATTTAAAGGTGCAGGCACAGAAACAGCCTGTTCTCAGGAGAGCTCATTTGAGCAACTTTTAGACAACTGAAATTCAGAACCACGGATGGGTTTGGGGCAATGCATATCGAATATAGTGTTGTTGGCCCTCTGACAGCTGTGTGAAATTGATGAAAAACAATATAATATGGGATCTTTAAAGCTTAATATTAATTGGTATGATCTTTGGTCATGATGGTCATGTTTCCCAGAGGATGAATTGTAACGTTGATGATCCTCTGATTTTTCAATGTGTCCAATATGAACATTACCGTGCTAACATGCTTAACAGCAGCATGTTAGCTGTGTGTGTGTATGTGTGTGTGTGCAAGCTAATTTGTAATAACGCAGTAGGTAATAGTTTTATGCTTGGAAACATAGCAGAGAGACTGACCAAACACCATTAGTCCATCCATGTCCTGCAATATCATATTACTACTAAAAGTTTTATTAATTGTTTTCAACCTTTACATGTATTTTTTATTTATTTTTTGTCGTAAGTGGTTTGCCTCATATATTTCTAAAATACAAAGACATAGGCGAGCAACTTTAAACAATGTGGTCAGTGTGTTCCAATTGAAGGCTTTGGGTCCAACTCCATTGTGTCATTATGCTTTAATTAACAAAAGTTTCCTGTGGTGTGGAAAAGAAATTGCACTGGCCTTCAAATCTTCAGTAATGAGTATAAAATAGCTTGTTTGGCTCTGCCAATATGATAAACTTACTGTTAGGATGATGTTGTCTACAAAGGTCATGCAGCTTTCACCAAGTTGAAAACAGGCCTTTTCAGTCAAACTCTTTTAAGAATTATACGGAAAGTTATCCAGGTGTTCTATGTGTAACCAGGTGGTTTGTGTTTTCACTTGAGTTGTTAAATACCTGAGAAATGTAAAGTTTATTTCATGTTATTTGTTGATTTATTTTGATTGTGCCATTTCTCTGTGTTAAAACTGTGAAGGAGATTGTCTTTCGCCACAGTCAGTTCTCAAATATGGTCACTAGAGGGCAGCATTTACCCTGGGGATTTGTTACTGCGCAAAGTGCATTATGGTCTTTGTTTTGTTTGTTTGAGAGATTTCATTCAGGAAGGACAGTCATGTGATGCCATTGTGTGAAGACGAAGGTAAAAAACGTTACATATCGCTGTATAAAACCCTTATATAAAGGTACCTGTTGATATTTGTAACCGATGATTGTATTTACTTTTGGTATCTGTAGATGCACTAATTCCAGATCAAAAAATGTACGACCACAGCAGTGCTAGTTCCACTGCTTACCTGGGCCTGAAGAAGGAATTGTTACTATTTTATTGAGCACCCCCAACTATATCACAGAACATTTAATCCTCGACAAGAGTCCTGAGCCCAGATCTTTACGTACAGCCATTTTTGCATCCCCAAAGTCTAGACTAAAATCAGAAGGTCATTTGGGGCTTTCCCTCAAGGCCCCTTGTAATGACAAGCCAGCCATTAAAAGAACAAGTAGGAGATCAGTAAGGAGATCAAGCAACTCCAATCAGTAGCTTTCAATAGGTATCAATAGGTACAACTGCTACTACCCCATACAACAAAAACAACCGTCGAATATAACCAGGGTTTTTAATCAATACGACTTAAGCAGTTATTTGACCAGCAGGTCTAGCATATCAGGTACATTTCAGCCATGACGAGCAAGGGCTATAATTGCAGCATTTACTTGGGTAATAAACATTCCCTCTGTGCTAGACATTCCGGTTGCATCTCTGCACTAATTACCTTTCACTTCAGCATTGTGAAACTTCATCATGCAGTTTGTGTTAGTGTGTGGGTTGACCCCGTATGACCATAAGCCCTACACAGCAAGTATGAACTGAATGGATGGATATACTGTTTGAAGGTTCTAGTTCAGAATCAGTTCAGGTTCAGGAGGTGCTTAGCCTGCTGCCACCGCGACCCGATGCTGGATGGATGGATGGATGGAGGTTCTAGTATGTCTACCAAAATTATATGTAATATCTTATAGCTATTTATGTATCAAAATGCTTTAAAAGCATATCCATGAAGTTAATAAATGAAAACCAAATAAAGGTGCAAAATTTTTATAATGTGTGCTGAGAAAAGATTGTGACTGTTGCAATATTGATCGGCACAGATGGGGTGAATATAAAAATTGATGTGTGACACCTGGTCTGTGTTTTTATGTGGACTGTAAAAAATTAGTTAATGAACGGGAAGTGCTTCCTGGTCGATGGTGTGCTGTTTTTCATATTTTAGGCCCTATCATGTTGCTATCAGCAGATTGTGGTTTAAGATACCTATAACGTCTTCTCTTTCTCCATTCATGAGCACATTTAGTTTTCTTTTTCCCCCTCTTCTTAACACTTAGCTTTTATGTTGATATGTGATGTGTGACACAAATAGCTTTGTGTTGGCTGACAATTAAATTGCCCCTGTTATTGAGTTATTTATTGCATTGAAGTCTATTCCATGAAGTTATCATTTGCTGAGACACTATCTTTACAACTTTCTAGAAAAAAAAATTGCAAAATGCAACACGTTCCCAGTCCAGTGAGTAAAATAACACAGCTTGGTAATTGCTCCCAAGCTTCAAACTACAAAGCTCTACGTTCCTCTCTAACGGCACTCTTTCACGTATCAGTGACGGAGGAATGCTTGTTAAATGCATAGACCATCCATCCATTATGTGTAACTGCATCTTGTGGGGAGGGGGGGGGGGGGGGGGGGGGGGGTGGTGACTGGACGGGGGGGGGGGGGGGGGGGGGGGTGTGACTGGACATTTGGCAGACTGGCCAGTCCATCACGGGCTTCAAATTAAACTTCCATCTCCACAGGAAGTTTGGTTTTGCCAACAAAACCACTTCAAGTCAAGTCACGTCAACCACACTTTTCTTAAACCTAATTAACGTCTCATGTGGTTAGCTAGTGACTATTGACACTAATCATTCACATTACATCACGACTGATGTAACATGTCATTGTTTCATTTTAGTTTGACACAGGACACGAACAGCGGCCTCCTGTATTAGTTTTTTCTGAATGCCTAAACACTAACAGTGATTCTTGCACTCATCTCTGAAACCATTAAAACTTGTAGCCAATGCATTTACCAAGTGTGCCAAACTGGATGCACGTTCTCTGCTTTACACTCAGTTTGTAATTTTATAACACTGTTTGCAAAACTGTAAACACAGCTTTACACTCAGTTTGCAATTGAATAACATAGGTCTAGCAAAACTGTAAACATTGGTCTAGACATTGCTACACTATTTTTGCCAATTGCCTTTCCACATTGACACATGTGAAAACAATTTAAGATAATGAGTTCACTTACAAATCAGAGCTTGAGCACTATAAATAGGCCACAGGCAAACATTTGGTTTGGACAACAATGGAGACCAATATTGGACAGAGGGTAAAAGGAGTGAGAATTAGAGGAGGCGAGGAGGGGGAGGAAGAGGAGGACGAGGAGGTGAAGAAGTAAAGGGGCGTTCACATTGCTCTACATTGAAAACCAATGTAAATGGCGCGATGACACGCGATTCAGGCGGCGGCGCGAATGGAGCGTCTGGCGCGATGAGACGCGGCGCGAATGTCGCCGCGTCTGACGCGAATGGCGCGTCTGACGCGAATGGCGCGAATGGCGCGAATGGCGCATCTGACGCGGCGCGAATAAAGTTGAAAATATCGAACTTTTCAGGCGGCATCGCGCCGCGACATCCAATCAGCGACAGACAGATGAGCTGAGATGGACGGGCTGCATTACCAAACAACCCGACTCGGGAAGACCCGGCCTCACACCGTCAGGGCTGAGCCTCGATCAGAAGGACTCAGGCCCCCGCGCGACACCAGGCAATCGGTCTTCCGTACGCCACATTTCCCACGTCCGCCCGCCCGTCGGACGGGGATTCGGCGCTGGGCTCTTCCCTCTTCGCTCGCCGCTACTGAGGGAATCCTAGATAGTTTATTTTCCTCCGCTTAGTAATATGCTTAAATTCAGCGGGTTGTCTCATCTGATCTGAGGTCGAATGTGTCCCCGACTCTGGGGAGAGGTGCGAGGGACGTGGCTCCCGGAGGAGGCTCACGGACTCTGGCATCGGGTACCCCGAGGCGGAGGAGGAGGGTCCGCCGACGTGACCCGCCGGCTCCCCTCAAAAATGAGCGTCATGCGCGAATGAAGCGAATGACGCGAATGACGCGAATGAAGCGAATGACGCGAATGAAGCGAATGAAGCGAAAGACGCGAATGACGCGAATAGTCCAAAATGATCAAGCGGCGCGATACACGCGTCTCACGCGATTGTATTCGCGTCTATCGCGTCCGGTGTGAACGCCGCATAAGGAGGACGAAGAGGTGAGAAGTAAGAGTGGGACGAATAGCAGGACGAGGAGGTGAAGAAGTAAGAGAAGGACGAGGATGTGAAGTAATAAGAGGAGGACGAATAGGAGAAGGTGAAGAAGAGGAGGAGGAAGAGGAGGTGAAGAAGTAAGAGGAGGACGAAGAGGAGGAGGAGGAACGAATAGGAGGACGAGGAGGTGAAGAAGTAAGAGGAGGACGAGGAGGATGAGGAGGTGAAGAAGTAAGAGGAGGATGAATAGGAGGACGAGGAGGAACGAATAGGAGGACGAGGAGGTGAAGAAGTAAGAGGAGGACGAGGACAAGGAGATGAAGAGGAGGAGGAGAAGGAAGAGGTGAAGTAGGACGGGGGAGAAGGAGAGGACGGGGAAGAGAAAGGGGAGTCAGGAACTTGACTTTACTTTACTTTACTTTTTCAGTTATTGTAACTGATGAAGTCAGGGCGACTGTGGTTGACCATGTTGTCAACGATAGGATGAGCATGAGGGAGGCTGGGCAACGGGTTCAACCAAATCTGAGACGCTATACTGTTGCAGGTATAATCCGGATATTTCGTTTCGAAATGAGAACCGGTTAGTAACTGCAAGTGCTCTAGTCTTACTGGTACAGTAATATGGACTGTATTTTCATAATTAGAAGGATCTATCACTAAAACCATTCAAATGCTTTTCCAGAACTGCTAGAAAAACAGTATCTGGTGGAAGAGGTTGATTTTTCACCCCAGAGCAGGAGACCCACATTGTAAATATGGTCTTTGCAAATAAGTGGATCAGACTCAGAGAACTGCAGGACTACATAATGGCAGACAACATCATATTCCAAAACGTCAACAGAGTAAGTCTCTCTGCACTGTCTCGTCTACTGAAACAATAGAATTAGGATGAAGCAGCTGTACCGAGTCCCTTTCAAAAGAAACACTGATCGTATAAAACAACTGAGATATGAATAGGCTCAGATGAGCTATACGATCCTATCATTGGTACTGGATCTGGAAGTGTATGGTGCTACATCATATTGACTGATCCCTGTCTTTTCGTACTGTGCTACATTGTTTTGTCTTGTGTCTTTCAGAGAGTCATGGAGCTAGAAGCAGATGCAGTGCATCATGAGCCAATATATGTAGTTCAGTCAGGACCACTTTGTCAAAAAGAATCTTTATTTATTTGCACAAGTTTCATTTGGCGGTATGGTACTGTTCTGGGACTCCCTGCTCTTCCACGCGCTTGCGTGGAAAGCCTGAGGCAGGAAGAGCACCTTCCTGGGAGCGTAGCAGCAAAGAAAACCCCCAGACAGAGCAGAGCAACCAACAAGAACAATGGTAAGGTACATAACAGATGACGGGAGGAGCTGGGCTGGAGGTGGGTTGAAGACGCCGGCAGAGGAAGCAACGAGGGAGGTCAGGCTAGAGCAGTTTAAATAGCGCGCTCTGAATGCAATTTCCCAATAGGAACCAAGCACGGGGAGTCAGCTGAGCCGTCAGCTGATCTCCTCGGTTTTGACAGCTATGCTGTTGCTGCTGATTTAGGCTTGACGTCGTGGCCTGCCAGAACTAACGCTACGCTTGATATGAGGCAGGTTTTAACATTGCAAAAACAAGGGGCGTTGTATCGATCGCCAGCCACATCAACGCATAGCCCTTCTACAGGCGCTTGTGGAGACATCGATCAGGGGTCTTGCCAGGGCTGGATACGGCACTCCAGGCGATACTTTCCACGCTGCCTAGCTCAAGACGACATCGCACGTGATGTAGATAAAGTCTTATGCCAGACCCACAAAGAAGGCGAGATGTAGCCTAATTTTTCTTTTCTTTTTTTACTAACACAAATGTTTTTTCTTTTTATGTACTGCACTTTTGTTGTTTGAGGAGTGAACACTTTGAGAAACTTTTTCCCTTTATTTGTATTGATAGTGTGTTATGTTCAGAATACACTTCCATACTTTACACATTTGGCTATTGTATATGTGTATGTGTGTTTGTATGACAAAACTTTATTGCCACATGCTGCCCTGCACACAGAAAAAGCAAAAGCCACAAGTGTTTTTCATTTATACTATCGGTGTGTAGTTGGTGCTTCATGTGCTTATTCAAATGATGGTTTGTGTGTACTGTATTGACGCAAAAACAAAAACTTTCGCAAGAATTGTTTGCTTTTGCAAGAGATGTATAATGTTTTGCTGGTTTGGTGTAACACCTGGTTCACACTGGACCCAGTGCGAGTTTAGATACACAAATATGATCGCGTTTGTCAATCGCGGTATTTTATTTTGAAAATTGCTTTTATTTTGAAAATTGACCGGATTGTCTCGTGTTCCTCTGTGTGATTTCCTGCCAGAATTGACGCGTTCGCTCGCGGCATGCGCAAAAAATAGAGCAGACGCCGAAACGATCGCTTCACGGCGCGGGAGGGCCGCGCCTATTCGCGGCGCGGGAGGGCCGCGCCTATTCGCGGCGCTCCGCGTCTGGTGTGAACGACACCGTAGCTTAACAGGGGCGCCGAATGGAAGCGGCGTAAGGTTTTGCGGTTAGCGTGTAGAGTTTTGCAAGTGTTGTTTGACCCCTCTATCTGCATCATTTCATGTCTTGTCAGTGACAACGGGGTTGCAATGCAGCAGGTAAAACGTATACAGCTGGTAGTAGTAACAGTTATAATGATAATAATAGAAAACAAAGCTAAGAGTCTTCAGCCACGCGAGTGTGTCTGTCAGGCTGTACCTACACACAGCAGTGTTTTGAGCTGACGCTAGCATGCTAACATGCTCACAACAACATAGTTAACATGCTGATGTTCAGCAGATCTAATGTTCACCATGTTCACTACCTCTGTTAAGCTTGTTTGCATGCTAATGTATGCTAATTAGCACTGACCGTTAAGTACAGACAAGGCTGATGGGAATGTTCTGAAGGTATTTGGCCCTAAACCAAAGTGACACGTTGAATAAACATTTTATGATGCAGCATTTTAAATAACAGCTAATTGAACTTGTTGGATTTGTGCTAATTCTGTCCCTGTTGTGGCAGTTTTTTATGAGTCCCTGATCGAGGAAACTAAATAAAGATTATCTCACGTAATGTCCCTTTAAGTTACGACCAATTTTCATTAGTACTTTACAAGACTTTTAGCCAGTACACGCTTTAGTCAATGTTTCTGAGGGCCAAATGAATGTGGTTTATTGAAGGCCATTAGTACTTGCTTGTATTACAGAATGACATTTTTGGAGCTGTGGAGACAGGACTTCCTGTCAGCCCGCAGCACTTCTTACACCGACTCAAGGCTATGATAAAAAGGTCAGTGGTGGGCTGACTGGGCGAGAGGAAGAAAAACTGAGGAATCAAACGCTACAGACTGTAGGCTGTGTGACCACACATAGATGTAATAACAGTCTACCAGGCACAAAGGCAGCAGAGCCATGGGGGAGAGGAAGGAGGGGAGACATAAACACACTCACTCACACACACTCATGGTAACATTTTTCATAGATCCTAAATCAACGTTATTTTAGTCCCCAAAAACTGCAGCACTTCTGCTGCTGGGCTCTTATGCTGATGTGATAACATTACAGAGATATGTGTGACCTCTTTAATGTTAATAAATAATAATAAAATAAAATAAAACTGCACATAGACTAGTTTGAATCAATGTGATGAATCAACAAGATGGGAGATTGTTTTGGAAAATGCTGCAGATCATTAATTAAAGCTGCAGAAATGACCCTGAAACAGCTATCTGTCCTTAAAAATCCATTTATCTATTTCAATATTTGAGGGACTGACATCGGTGATTGCTCGATTTGCAAATATGCACTCATCTGTGCAGCGGGAGGGTTGTTCATTATTCCATAAAAAAGTAATTTCATCTCAACTAACACCAAAAAAAAGGCACACTCATCAGTGTTCATCATTTGTACAACAAAGAGTTTTAAATCTTATCATTAAAATAAAGTATAACGAATACAGATTTTATTTATATGCCAAGCAGAAATAAACATTAAGCGGAACATGTATTTACTTTGACTTCAGAGGATTTCTGTCACGATTCAACAAATTTTTACATTCATTTTTACATTTTACATTTATTTTAAAGTGGTAACTTCTTAAACTGTCATTTCAGCTATTTTCTGCTGTTCCTCCTCCTTTGCCGTTCTTCACACTTATTCCTCAGACCCTCAATACAAAGCAGGATCCACTGTCCTGTGGTCACTGACTGCCATAAGTGCTACAAATGACTTTTGTCATTTCAACTGCCGTCAATATGCTAGATTATGAAAAGCAGCATGCTTTTCGTCAAACTGCTAAATTGATGGAAAATATCAGGAACCAATCAGATATGGAGATGCGGTTGCTCAGGGGCCACAACGTGTTACAAATGCTGCCGTTATTGAGTTTGACAGGGTCTAATAGGAATCATATCTTCCTATCTTTCAGACGGAGAGAAAGAAAGCGTTTCATTTTTTCCTCCCTACGATTGGAATGAAAGCTTGGAGGAGCGCGCTGCATCTCCTCTTTCATTTGCTTTCTTCTTCAAAGCAGCTGAATGCTTGTGACACACTCCAATGAGAGCTGCACATTTGTGAAACCTTGCCACGCTTTCATGCCATCACCTAGCAGTGCTGAGACATCGGCGGCAGGGCCAGTTCATCCTAGTTCCAAGAAGACTCTTAACGCCTCCTCTTCTTCGTCACGCCATCAGGCCATCGCTCCTCTTCCTCGTCCACATCATGAAAAAGGAAATGTCTTTGAGTGAGAGGAATGTGGGCTTTGAGTGAGATTATTCTGAAATGCTCAACACCTGTAACTTAGGTACATTTACACACTATGTTTCAAAGGGAAATATTGCATGTTTTACTCATGACATTTATTTCCAGATTTTATAAATTAAACCTATTTGCAAGGAGTTGGGGAACTTTTAGCATGGTATTACAGTTTTTTTCAATTGTTTACATGCAATTTTGAAAACCGGGTTCTTTTTTTCAAAATATAATCACAATGATCCAAACACCAAACTCAATTTGCATAATTCCTAGATTGTTTGCAAAATGACACACTTCAGTCAAAACATACTGTGGCGCCCGCGGGACAGAGGTAAGGAGGAGGGAACCGGGGAGCATAATAAATAACGTGTATGTACCGCCGTGGCGCTGTTGCCACCGCACTCTATCCCTCCAAGGCACCGCGCAGGGAACGGACGGCGTGCCATATATGGAGTTCCGATTGCCCATCAGAATCACCGGCATGGAGGAACACGGCTGGGAGGAAATCAGCGCAAGATGACAGGAGGGGATAAAAGGAGACGACGGAGAACACGTTCCGGTGGAGAGTAAGGAGATGATGAGAGAGAGAGAGAGAAAACTAAAAGCCCTGTGTATGACCCGCTTCTGTAGGAGAACCCAGCGCCCTGATCGACCCCCGGACCGTCTGACTACCCGCCTCTACTTCGACCCCCGCCTGCCTGACCGCCGCCTCTCCCGCCGAGCCTCGGACCGTATGACTGCCCGTCCCCGTGTACCGAACCCCGCTCTCGCCCAACGACGTCGCCTCAGCCTCAGCCCCCTCAAGCCAGCCCTGCACTCTGCGGCATCAATAGCATCCCTGCAACAGTCTTTAATAAAGAACATTAATTGTGAATTTGGTGTGGACAGCCCTCTTTTCCCTGAAATTGGTCACGTAGCGCCTTCTCGTAACCCCGAAGGCGCCACAATACACACTTCAGTCAAAACATATACACATATTTGTGAAAATGCTATTAGTTTTCATTTAACCAACACAGTCCTCAATGATCAGACACTATTGCAGCCAGTTTCACACTGCTGTGATAAATAAAAAACACATTTGTAAAAAAACTAATTTTAGGAAATAGCATGTGCTAGATTTTTGGCCAGACATTGTTATGTAAAGGATAATTTAGATGTCAAAAAAATTGTGAAAACCCACAACATTCTTCATGATTAGTTTGAGATATAGGGAGAATGTACACAAATAGGCCTACTATAAACTTACCAAGCACTGCACAACACTGATGCTGCAGACTGAATATTTCAAGTATTTATTTTATCTACCTCTTCCTCTATCTCCTTCTTCTCCTCTTCCTCTACCTGGGGCTCCTCCTCTACCTCCTTCTCCTCTTCCTCTACCGCCTTCCAGTGGCGTGCACAGACATTTTGGGGGGCAGGTGCTCAGTGAAAAATAAGGGCACTTTATGCGGCATGTAGAACTGACGGCTGCCTTATTATAGCAATGTGAGATTTAAAAAATAAATAAACATTACAGGCACATGTTGAACGTTATATGCTATTGTTTTATTTCCCACAGAGCTGCTCCCCTGGGCTGCCTGCTGTAGCTCCCTTTCTTTTTCCCTTCTTATCCTCTCCTTTCTAGGCATTATGCTGCAATTGGTAAATAAAAAGAGTAAAAAGTAGCCCTGTGCCTTGTTGAAAAAATATTTCAACAAGGCACAGGGCTACTTTTTCTGCAGGCAATTGGGTATAGCCTGTTTGTCATTTAGCAAATACATTACTGCAAGTGTTAATTATGTAGGCCTAGCCTAATGTAAACCTACACAACAAGCTACTAAATATTCATCTTAAGTAAGTATACAGATAGATTCACATGCTGTAGGATACCAATGACAAACTCTACTGGTGGTCATCATCATGTCATATCTATTACTGATTTTGGGTAGCGTCTAGCTTGTGAGCAGCCGATAATTTATGCCCAGCTGTGTGGCGTTGAGACCGGCTACTTCACAACAGAGACAAATAAATGCAAGTTGCAGCTTGGCAACTGAGGCGCGTTCACACTGCTTTTATTTTGAAAATTGACCGGATTGTCTCGTGTTTCTTTGTGTGAAAAAAACGAACTTTCAAAAGGGCACTTGCTTGGTCCAGAGTGCAAGGGCAGGTGCTTTAGCACCACCTAGTGTCTACCTGTGCACGCCACTGCCGCCTTCATCTCCTCTTTGAGCTCCCCCTCTCATTCTCACTCTTCTTCTTCTAGCTCCTTCCATTTTTGTTGAAGACAGGTGAACTCACCGGCTGCCTTTTATAGCACACCTGAGTGCTGCATTTTCAAATAAGCACATGTGTGCTTCCACACTTGGTGGATGTGATTATCCAATTTGTTCATTAGTGTGGTCATTGGCAATCCGGGGCTTTGTAATGACAAGGAAGTAACCTCACAATCCTTATCTGTGTCTAAGGTGTGAAAATGTGAGTAGCTTTTTAAAAATCCCTGTGTGTAATGTTTTGCAAAAAGGGTGAAGCAGACATTGTGTGTAATGTTGTGCAAATCTGTGGAGGTGTTTTGCTCCTTGGAGTAGAATTTCGCAAATTGTGTGGACATTTTTATTTTAGTGTGTAAACAATCGTTAAAAACTGTAAACTGCTTTGAGGCCCCAAGGCATATTTAAGCATATTTATGTTGTGATGTTTATTAAATGTCAATGCCAATTAAACAAATGACTTTGAAATGGGGCTGCACGGTGGTGTAGTGGGTAGCACTGTCGCCTCACAGCGAGAGGATCCCGGGTCGGCCCGGGCTCCTTCTGTGTGGAGTTTGCATGTTCTCCCTGTGTAAGTGTGGGTTCTCTCCGGGTTCTCCGGCTTCCTCCCACAGTCCAAAGACAGGCAGGATGGAGATTAATTGGTGACTCTAAATTGCCCGTAGGTGTGAATGTGAGTGTGAATGGTTGTTTGTCTCTTTATGTTGGCCCTGCAATGGACTGGCGACCTGTCCAGGGTGTACCCTGCCTTCGCCCAATGACAGCTGGGATCGGCTCCAGCCCCCCCGCGACCCTGAATACAGGATAAGCGGTAGCCAATGGATGGATGGACTTTGAAATGATCCTCTTCTATTTAAATGATCCTATCCTTCCACCATGAATCTCCTCGTTGAACCTCCTTCCCAAAGGAGATGTTTTTATATAAATACATGTAAAATTGTTGTTGCTTATATAGCTTGTAAATATATATATACAAAATAACCTCAAAGTGCTTATAATGTGTGGAGATAATTAGAGTTAAGACAGAGAAAATGTACTCGCTGGCTCAGTTTGTTGCCACAATTATTGTAAATTTTGCGGCAGGACGTTGATAAGGTACATGGCAACAATGTGCATGGGGCCCCTTGTCTGTAGTTAGCAGAACCACCAAAGAGTCCCCACAAAACTTCTCTGAGGATGTCCTTTAAAGTTCCCATATTATACTGTTTTTCATCAATTTCACACAGCTGTCAGAGGTCCAACAACACTGTTTTCGATATGCATTGCCCCAAACACATCCGTGGTCCTGAATTTCAGCTGTCTAAAAGTTGCTCAAATGAGCTCTACTGAGCTCTCCTGGGATTAGGCTGTTTCTGTGCCTGCACCTTTAAATGCTAATGAGCTCCGTCTGTCATTGCCTACTCGGAGAGAGGCGGAATGCCGCTTATGCTACGCGGCAGCATGTGCCAATGTTTATGGTGGATGTATCGCTATGGCTCACCTATGTGGCTCAGGTGAAGTTGCTGGGTCCCGTATGGTTGGGACAGATCCTTTTACGAGGGTCAGTGTCGAAGCAAAGCCGGCGTTGTACTGACCCTCGTTACTGAAGTAGCCCAATGTGAAGTGGTTAGCACACACATAGAAGCCGTACCCGTAACAATGAAAAGCAAGGGACCAGACCCGGACCGTCGTGCACGGTGCTCTGTCGGAGACAGAGGGAGGATTGTCTCCAGCTTCACCCGCACCGGGATTTATTCACGGAGCACCAGCTGGATCACCCAGCACCATGAACGGTAAGTCGGGTGCACTCTCCGTGCGTGCTGTCGGCCGTGCGTGCTGTCGGCCGTGCGCGCTGTTGGTCCGCGCTGTTGGTCCACGCTCTCCATGCACGCTGTTGGTCCGCACTGTTGGTCCGCACTGTTGGTCCACGCTCTCTGTGCGCACAGTCGGTCCATGCGTGCCGTCGGTCCGTGTGCACTGTCGGTCTGTGCTCTCCGTGCGCGCTGTCGGTCCACACTCTCCATGCACGCTGTCGGTCAGCCGCTCTCTCTGTCTGCCGCTCTCTCTCTACTTTTAGCTAGCTAGCTTACTACTATTAGCTAGCTAGCAGTTTCTATTATATATTTCTATATTCTATTTTTTAGTTAGCTAATTCTATTGTAGTTAGCTAACTATTGTAGTTAGCTAAGTAGTTAGCAAAGCTACTTAGCTAACTATGGTAGTTAGCTAAGCAGTTAGTGAAGCTACTTTGCCAAGTCACCAAAATAAAACTGTATGTATGTGTATGTATATTGATGTGCATCTCAAAATATTATTGTGCTTTTGATTTTCTTTATCCAGAGTATGGCTGTTCGCAGATTTACTACTGAGATGGTTATAGCGATGCTGCAGGAAGAACCAGATGAGGAAGATGAGGAGGCAATTTGTCCTGATTCAGAGTCTGAAATTTCTGATGATAATGACCCAGAATATTTGCCACAGGGTCAAGCTGGAGTTGCGGGTGTGTCTGGGAATCCAGCTCTCCTACATGAAGAAGACTCCTCTGATGATAGAGAAGACTCATCTGATGAGTTCCCTGAAGAGGAAACTCAGACCCAGTCCAATAGATTGAGTAAAAAGGGATCATACTGGAATTAGAATCCCCCCACTCATGGCAGAACAAGAAGCCATAACATCCTGAGGAGCTGCCCAGGACCTACACCTGGATCAACAGCTGTTTCACCAAAAGATGCCTGGGATATGTTCATGAGTGACAACATCATTGAGGAGGTTCTAAAATGCACCAACTTAGAGGGACGAAGAACAGCCACAGCAAAAGGGAAAGAGTGGAGAAGCATTGATAAAGAAGAATTCATGGCCTTTATTGGTTTGACCATCCTTGCAGGGGGGAGAAGAGCAGGGATGTGGCCTTGCGGGAGCTGTTTGTGGATCTGCTGCAAAATCCAATTTACAAGGCCACCATGGGGCTTAGGAGATATGAAGATATCCGCCGCGTCATACGGTTTGACGACAAGAGGACCAGGGCTCTGCGACTGGAAACAGACCACCTGGCTGCATTTAGGTACGTGTGGGACTGTTTTCTGGACAACTGCAGAAGACGGTTCATCCCCAGTGACTGTGTCACCATAGATGAGCAGCTTGTGCCATTCCGAGGCAGGTGCAAGTTCAGGCAATACATGACCAGCAAGCCTGCAAAATATGGGATAAAAATCTTCTGGATGTGCGACGCAAGGGTACATTATGCAATAGATGGAATTGTCTATACAGGGAGACAGCCAGGAGAGGAGGTTCAGAAGAACCTTGCAGAGAATGTCTGTTATAAGAATTTTGTATAACCTCATGTCTTAAAGTTTTCTTTGTTCAGGTTACAGCTTTATGTGTTGAACTGTTTATTACTTTAGTATCCCCATTGATGACCTAAATGTTATCAGAGGCCTGGTAGTCATGATGTCTTGTTCTGCATGAAGATTAACTGTCAATGACGCATTATCTCCTGTGCCTTTAAAAGGCTCAAGTCACAACAGTGATTTGAGCACTTTCTCTGTAGCATCCTCACACGTTGTTGCATTGTAACTGCTCCTCTTGATCAAGATTAAAGTCAGACGTCGACTTTACTTATGTCTCCGATCTCCTCCTTGGGTGAATTTATTCGTTTATGGACAAATTCTTTTAACAATGTCATCCAACAATTGTGCAGTGGAATCAGACAGTTGAATATACAGTACAATAAATGTATATGTTTTAGCACAATACATACATAATTTTCCCCAATCTTTCATAATGTGTATTTTATTTTTTTATTTGATTTCTCTATAATAGAATAAAATGCAATGCACCAGATTATGGGGTTAGAATTTAGAGAATTCAAAGTAAATTTACAATCTTTTCCCCCTCTCATAGGTCGCAACATCACAATGGACAACTTCTTCACCAGTGTCCCTCTGGCTGAGAAGCTCCTTGAGAAGAACCTGACCATTGTTGGGACTCTTCGCCAGAACAAGCCGGACATACCACCTATCATGAAGCCATCCAAATCACGAGAGATTCATAGCTCAGAATTTGGATTCAATGGCAACATGACCATGATGAGCTATGTGCAGAAGAAGGGAAAGGCTGTTGTCCTCCTGAGCACCATGCATGATGACAAAGCAGTGGATGACAGCAGTTAGAAGAAGAAACCAGAAGTGATCCAGTACTACAACAAAACAAAAGAAGGAGTGGACACAATGGATCAGATGGTTAGCAACTACTCATGTAAGCGGAGAACCTTGAGGTGGCCCATGGTTCTCTGGTACAATATGCTGGATGTTGCCACCCTCAATGCCTACACCAACTTCACCGCACACCCTGATTAAATGGGTGGTGTGAACAATGCACAACGGCTATTCATCAAGGAGCTGGGCAAAGAGCTTGTCATGCCACATATGAAGAGGCGCATGGAGGGCACGCCCAAACTCCAAAAGCATATTATTGAGGCAATGGAAAGATGTGGGTTAAAAAAACAAAACACAGCCACCAGCCAGCCACAAGAGGACATCAGACAGGAGGGCCAAAGGAAGAGGAAGAGGTGCGCAATCTGCCCAGTTTCCAATGACAGAAAAGTCAGCAGCCGGTGTTCCCAGTGCACCAGGCCTGTGTGCAAGGAGCACAAACACGTTGGGCCCTAGTTTCGTAGACCAGGCGCAGTCAGCTCTCAGCGCACCTGCGCCACGCCGACGGGGTGTGTCCGCCTGGACTTTGCAAGTTTCGTGCACCGCGCAGGCTCGCGCAGGCTTGATTCAATTAGTTGAAAGTATAAACAAGGCACGCACATCCAAAAAACTGACGCTGGGTGCTGGACAAAAAAGTCAATAATGAAAAAAGGAAAAATCCGCACACCAACAAGGAGCTCCAAAGCACTAAAAATGTTATTATCACCGAAAAGGAGTAGAAGTAAGTAAAGTAGTAAAGAAGTTGGTTCGTTCATATCAGGTGATACAGAAAAATAGAAAGTTAGAAAAAATCCATCCGATGTCACCAAAGTAACAGGAAACAGAGATCTCGAAGTAATGGTACATATGTTATAAAACCATAAGCTTGGAGAAAAATGTTACCATGTACCACTAACACATCCCATTATAGTCACATATACATATATAACACTGAAAAATAAAAACCATATGAGGGTAGTATCGCCCCACATACGCCTCCACAAACTTAAGGACATCAGATGAGTTACAGTAACTGTAAATATACACACACACACACTCGTATTGTGTCAGATCTAGGCAACCATAAACACATTTGAAAGAATACATTTGAAAGAATCACAGGTGTGTCGATCCCACACATTATACAATAATGATCACAATAATAATCACACACATCTCTCAAAGAAAAGGCCTCAGATCAAAATCTTCATTTAAACCTCTAGGGGACAGTGTGTCTAAAGTGTATATCCAGAAAGCCTCTCTTTTAAGTAGAAGCGCATTTAAGTCACCTCCACGGCTGGGTTGTTTAACCAGTTCGATACCACAGTAACTTAAGGTTGACACACTATGGGAAAAGGTTGTGAAATGAACAGCTACTGGACTTCTACTATCATGAGTCCGAATATTGGATCTGTGCTCAGATATTCTAGTTTTCAGTGACCTACTAGTTTTACCAATATAGGCCAAGCCGCAAGGGCACTTTAGCATATAGATCACATTTTTAGAGTTGCAAGAAATGACGCCCTTTATGTTAAAAGGTTTGCCAGTGCGTGGGTGACTAAAGGTAGAAGTTTTGTGCGTGAAGTTGCACTGTGAACAGTGACCACACCTGTAGTTACCAAAAGGGACAGAATTTAAGAAATTAGGTTGTGTAAGAGTGGGTAGGTGAGCTCTAACCAATAGGTTTCTAAGGTTAGGCGGTCTCTTAAACACAATGCGTGGTGGTGTAGAAAAACATTTAAGTTGTGGATCAGACTCAATAATGTACCAGTGTTTTTTTTAAATGGACTGAAAACCACTACCGAGGGGTGAGTATTGAACCACACAGTTTAAAGTAGGCTCCACAGCCCGAGGCCTAGTGTTGTTAAGGCTTTCTGACTGGGTGACATTTTCGAAACGTCTGCAGGCATGTGTGATCCATTCATTTTTGTATCTCCTCTGTTGAAAACGTTTCACAAGTTCTGTTGACTGAGACTCAAAGTCTGCATCTGAGCTGCAAATGCGGCGAATGCGACTGAATTGGGAAATGGGCAAGCTTTTTTTAAGGGGGATGGGGTGAAAAGATGTGCCATCAAGAATGGAATTTCTGTCTGTACTTTTGCGGTACAGATTCGTGCCCAGTTTATTAGCGTTCCTGTAGACAAGAATGTCCAAAAAGTTCATCTGATGTTCATTGTAGTTCATAGTGAATTTAAGATTGTAATTATTGGAATTCACATAGAGCAAGAACTCATTTAACTGTGTCTCAGAACCTGTCCAAATAAAGAACACATCGTCAATATACCTCCTCCAGTGTGTAATGAAGGGAAGGTGTGGGTTGCGAGAATGGTTCAGGATGATCTCCATTTCAAACTTGCCACAGTACAGGGAGGCGAAACTCGGGGCCATTTTTGCTCCCATGCTGGTGCCAGATACCTGTAGATAATAGTCAGAGTCAAACAGAAAATAATTCGAAGTGAGAACAGTCTCAATTAAATCCACTACACAGCCAGTGCTGGGGATGTCAACAGAACGTTGGTTGAGAAAGAGCTCAGCTGCTTGTAGTCCTCCTTCGAACGGCACGTTGGTATAGAGGAATTCTATGTCCATAGTCACTAAGAAACAGTGTTCATGGTTGAGATCGATCGATTGAATCATTTTGATGAAATCCATAGAGTCTTTTATATACGTGGGCAGAGAAGTGACAAGAGGTTGGAGAAAAAAATCAACGAATGCAGATATATTTTCTGTGAGGGAGCCTATGGCTGCACATATGGGTCGACCAGGAGGAAAAGTAGTAAAGTTCTTATGGATTTTGGGGAGAATATATAGAACGGGGATAACTGGAAAGTCCACCGTCATGAACTTGTATTCCTGTTGGGTAATTTCTCCTGAATACCAAAAACGTTGCCAGTTTGTTCTTAATGCGCAATTTGAAGTCTTGTGTAGGATTGGAATTAAGTTTACGGTAAACGGCAGTGTTGTTGAGCGGTCTCTGTATTTCCCCAACATATGATGTCCGATCCATAACAACTATGGCCCCACCTTTGTCCGCACTTTGAATGACCACAGATGTGTCCTTTTTTAAGGAGTCTAATTCCGCCCTTTCTTCTGCTGTGAGGTTATGTGCCAGTTTGTACTCTCTCTTTGTATTGAGTAGGAGTGAGACATCCTTCTCAACCAATCTGCAGTAAGTATCTAAGGAAGCACTTCTCTTGGGTGGAGGGATGAAGGTGCTTTTACCTCTAAAAGGAGTTCTCATTGCAGTTGAGGGTCTTGGATTTTCACCGGGTCCGAGTATGGCTCGATCCCGAGGAGTCTCAGTACCTTCAATGACATTAGCAGAAGAGTGGACAGGGCTGGTGACGTTGGCACTAAAAAACTCTTTGAGTCGCAATGTTCTAAAACATTTCTGAAAATCCACCATGGTGTCAAAGTCACGGCAGTGTGTGGTAGGAACAAAGGATAAACCTCTGCTTAAGGCACTAACACATGGGTCAGACAGAGATTTACAGGACAGGTTTATCACATTCTGTACCTCTGGCGTCTCTGGCGTGTCCAGTACGGCTCTCTGGCCGGAGCGCCTCTTCCCTCGCCTGCATCTTTTTTTCTTCCGTTGTGTGGTCGAGGGGGTTCGTTTCTTCTCTCGTTGTCTAAAAAAAGGCGACTTGCATTGGATTGCGTGCTGGATTCAGAGTCGTATTCTAGGTCCATGGTAGATCGGTGATGAGCCCCGCCGTGGTTGATGCGTGTGGGTGGCTGCCCAGTCTGCTACCTCTCATCTCTGGATCCACGGCGTCTGCTCCCGAAGGACTGACTTCTCCACTGGTAAACCCTCCCGGCTTGGTAGTCGGCGGTGTCTCGCTCAAACTTCTTCTTCTTGGAAGCAGTAATTTCTTGTATGAGCTGGCTGTTGGTGTGTTCACATTCGTCGAGGAGTTGTTTCAACTTCGCCTCGTCCTGGAGCTCGTCTTGTAGTTTCTGTTTAACTTCTGAGATCTCGTGGCGTACTCTCGCGAGGTTGGCAGACACTTCCTGGATCGTGAGAGCCATCAGGTCAAAAGAACATTTGTTCAATATCTCACACCAGCGATCGCAAAAAGTTTCATTGTCCTTGCTGATAATAGGGCCTTTATTAATTCTGAGGCCCCGTGGAATTCTTTGCGCACGCATATAGTCGCTGAGTGTGACTGCATGTAGAAACAAACGTGTTTCTCTCTCTTGTTGTTTCACCAGGTCTTTGGAGGAGATGGCAGGAGACTCACTTGTCATGCCGCTGAAGAGTGAATCTTTTAAGATGATGCGTGAGTAATCTTCCAGGGTGAACTCCAACGTAGCAGACTTGTTCGATTCCATCTCAGAGGTAGACTGGTCAATGCAGTTTCGTGTCGCAGGCTCGCAGCTGAGAGTGTTCATACAATCAAAGGGTTGGTGACACAGCTGAGGATACTCAGGTAATCAAGGTTGGAGTCATGCGGGAGTGCTGTGCAAAACAAAAGTATTGAAAGTATAAACAAGGCACGCACATCCAAAAAACTGACGCTGGGTGCTGGACAAAAAAGTCAATAATGAAAAAAGGAAAAATCCGCACACCAACAAGGAGCTCCAAAGCACTAAAAATTTTATTATCACCGAAAAGGAGTAACGTTTCGGGCTCGCAGACCCTTCCTCAGACTAACACAGGTGAAAGCAGTGAGCCTCTAATATAGTCTAGGTCACATGATCAACCAAGTAATGGGTAGCACGTCTTGAGTGCACCATATTCCAGAAAACATAATAATAATAATACATTCAACAAGAAATACATATGGAGAAAATATATAAATGTGCACAAGCATGCTATGGCAAAAACAACATGACACTATCATCAAGTATAAAGCACCATTATACAGTCATGTGATCATGACTGTATAATGGTCATAGTAAAAATAGTAGTCATTCGTAGTGCTTTGGAGCTCCTTGTTTGGAGCTCCTTGTTGGTGTGCGGATTTTTCCTTTTTTCATTATTGATTCAATTAGTTGCATTAAATCAATAATGAAAAAAGGAAAGGTCAGCCAAACTTTCACTCCGCCAGCTGTGATTCGCATTGAATGAATGGACTTTATTTACGCCTTGCGCCGAAAGTAGACCAGGTTGGAGCTGGCGAGCTTTCAGCGCAGTCTCGGCGAGGCTTTTTGCCACGAAACTTCCGCTACGCCAAGCTGAATCTGTGACGCCTCCCCCTGCTGCGCCGCCACACCCATCTTGGCGCAGGCGATCCACCAAACTGCCAAACTGACCGTGCGCAAGGCTGCGCAGGTCGAAACTTGCATTACGCTGCTCCGCCACCCTGCGCCGCCCTGCGCTGCGCCACGAAACTAGGGCCCTTAGTGATCATTTGTGAGGCATGTAAAAATTGAGATGGCAATTTGTGCTCTTGTGATGTGTTCAATTGTATTTTATTTTGTTTCGTCACATTTCATCAGTTTTCAGTTGTTAAACTACAGATACAGTTCAGTTCGATAGCCGTGTTATCTGTTATTAGAGGTATGTGTATGTGTGACAAAATGACAAATAAACATGTTACAAATATTAAATACATAAGTGGTTGGCCCCACTCACTGCTGGAGTAATTACTTGAAACAAATTATTATTATAATATTAAGTCATTTAATTTTAAATCACACTTGAATGAATGGGTCATTTTTGACTTTTGATTTCAAAAGATAGAACAAAGAAAAACTCAGCCAACATGATATAACCATGTGGGTCATTTTTGACCCATGTTGTGCATTAAAAGGGGTGTGCATATGTTGTGCATCAAAGGGTTAAATAACTCCTGGTATACGATGGTCTGATATACAATATCCAATATTTCACAAAATAATTATAATAAACCAAATGTGTATAGCATGAATTTGTTTTTAATGATTTTTTGCTCCAAGTTAATTATCTCATGACCTCTTTTATAAACTACCTAATGGGTACAGCCAACACAGTAGAGTCAAATCATATACTAACATATGCTAGTATCTATCTAGTCACCTAGATCAATCAGTGTGGCCAAAAATCTTTACTTTTGATAGTTTAAGATGATCTTACTGATGATACTTTACTATTACACACACACACACACACAAATATATATATATACATTAACACATTAGGTCTTGTGCTTTGGTAAAGGATGTTGACGGTAATTAAATGTCACAGAGCGTTGAGCCTCCCAACCTCCAACAAACACGTTTCTTTTTACAGTGGTGGGCGTTAATGAGCAGCTCTGTCCATCAAACTATATACGGACAAAGCAGCTTTTTAAGCCTCGGTCTCTGAAGCATTGGGCAATTAAGGACACCTGCTTTTGAGTTAATTGCTCAATTAACTCATCCATCATTAAAATAAAATAGGTCACCTGAATGAGTGTGTATACACACTGACCTATGGGATGAGAGAACTAAGAAGAACACAGGTGTTTGGTTTTTTGACGCTCTTTGCAAAGCATGAGGAAGACATCCACCATATGTTCCAACATTTCACGATTAAAAAATAATATTTGAAATCAATAATTTAAATGAAAATTGGATCTCCAATGGATCTCACGCGTTGTTCAACTTTACCTTGCTTCAAAGGCCAGTGTAACCTTGAAGGAGAATAAAAGGAAGTAGGAGTGCTCCGCTCCCTCTCATGCTCTGCCAAGCAACACAGCGCTGTCGAGGAGTAAAAATGGAGAGGACAGAAAAGCAGACAGCGTGCCTGCAAGGAGGTGAGCTTTCTCTGCACTCCTTGTTGTCGGCTAAATCCCTGCAGAAATGTACCCTGTCAGACGAATTATGTGTTTTCTGAAGAAACGCCACATATAGATCTGTTGCTGAAGGACCCCGTCTGCACATGCATGCATTATGTCTGTGACACACACAATTATCACCTGTGAATGCTCCAAAGGCAACAACAACCAACAGGGGGGAAAAAGGAAAACATGGCAGCGTCGATGCTGATTGTACTGTAATAATCTGCATTTTGTCTTCACAAATGTTTGTGATGTGATTAAAAGGAGCTGTTATTGCCTTTTCATTTCAGTTCAACAAGCAGAAAATCGTCCTTCCTTTATCTCATGCTAATGTGACAAACAGTGTGCTTTGTGATTTCTGCCAAAGACATCAAATGTCTTTTTTGATGTAGATGGTGGTGGTGGCAGACTTGCTGGGAGAATGGAAGAGCAAAGAGGAGGATGTCAAGGGAAGAGAGATAATCATTCATGGAGGGTGTTTATTGGAACAAGTTGTTTACACTTGAAATACTCTAATCATAATCATAATAATCATAATCTGGCAAAGGGCTTTGTAAGCAGTCAGCATATGTATCTGCTATTGTCTATTTCAGTAACAATCAGTCTTTCACAGGAAGCTCGGGGACACTGGTGTCTGTACGTTTGCGCTTGGTGGCTGAATAATAAGTACTAAAAATAAAATATGACCAGTAGTAAAGAGTGAAAATTAATACATTTTCAGTTCACAAGCAGCTATTGTTCACCAAGCATGACTTCCCACCATGTGTTTCCATCGATGGACCTTTTCTGTGGTATTAACATAACAGCTCCCCCCAGTGCTAGGAGGGAGCAAGGCCAAGCCCAACAAAAGAGACATAGTGAGGACACTAAAGACACGGAAGCTTTCATTTGGCCTTATGAATTAATTCATAATTTGAAGGATGTTTACAGTCATAAAATAGTTACCACATATCCCCCATGAAACAAATGAAAGACACACGCACACACACAAAAAAACTAAGGTTTCTCTGAATGTCTATGCATATAGATGTTAGTATGGTGAGAGAGTGCTACCTTACGGTTAAAGTCCTTCCAATGTTTCATTTGCAGCACGTGTGAAAGCCACAGAGCGTCGTGTGGACGGGTATAAAACAGCATCAGCAGCTTGTAAATACAGTAAAAGAGTCATTTTATGATTACAGTTCTCTGTTCTCCTCCAAAGAGCTTTCGGGAGCCTCTTTTCAGATAAGTCGTGTCTTACACTTTCAGATCGGCTAAGTAATGATGTGCGAAGCTCTCCCAAAATGAGGCATCATTTTCCAGAATTATCGCCTTTGCGAAAGAAACCGTTTTGTGATGCCTTGCGCTGACTGTTAACAGTCTTGCTATTGTAATCGTATTTAATGTACTGCATGGTTAAATAGGTGAAACTTGAGAGGGTGAGTTTATATATCAAAAGTCTGAAAAGAAATTCCAAATTCTATAAATTAAATAAATCAATATCATTAATCTCGGTTAGAGTTCCTGGCCCTGTGAAAATGAGTACTGATGTGAATACTTCATCAATCTCTAAAATCAAAATTTTCCTGGCTTCCCATGCTGTACCAAAAAGAAAAAAAAATTAATTCACAATTTTAATCTGGCTTCATGAAGCTATAAAGGAAGAGAGAGAGAGAGAGAGAGAGAGAGAGAGAGAGAGAGAGAGAGAGAGAGAGAGAGAAAAGAGGTGTAATATAAAACCAAATGCATTAGTTGACAGGGCACCGATAAATGTCAAATCCATCACGCAGTGCGAAGTAGGGGGAATTGATCTCTTTCCATTTGGAGCATTTTTTTCTTCCGCACAGCCAGTCAGCATCGGGCTCTGCTGCCTGCCCCCATTACAAATGCATCAGTATGCTCTGTAATACCCATGTCCGCTATATTCCCAAATGCAGCCCCCAAAGTCAGTTGAAGGTTGTCGGCAGCTCATGTAAATGAAGCTTGATTGTAATAGTTCTAAGTGGATTCCACCCACACAATCCTGTCACATTTGCTCATTGTTATCTCCCCCCACCCTGCCCCACAACCCCCCACCCCCACCCATCAGGGTTCACGCCGTAAATAATAAAAGTTGTGTCACTTTGCAAATTTACCAAACAGCTTATCACTTATTCATTGTGGTGTATCACAACAACTCCTCGGTGCGCACAAAAGCCAGGCAAGTCAGACACAGCCTTTTGTTAATGAACTTGGAAGATTACCAGATCTGAAAATTAACTGACGGTGCTGCTGGTCCCTGTCCCCCCCCCTCCTATTTAACCACCAGAGACAGGAAGAAGCGCTAGATGGTTGTGAAAAAGTACAGAAAATATGTTGTTTTGTTTGTCTTGTTCTGGCTATTCTGCTGTTAGCCTTCAGTCTCAGGGAGAAACATGCCATCTTTGAAAAAGATGGGAAACACTGAGCTGTAAGATCTCATCTAAATTCCTCCCAGCCGCTGCTTTTTAAAGGATGAATCGGCTCCAGGACAGCAGTTGAAGGTGTGTCACGTACTTATGGCTCAGAACTCAATTGGATGCTTGAACTCTCTCCCAACATCTGAAGTGCAATATGGAATCCATCAAGAAAAAATAATGCTCATGAAATTCCAACTGGACAGCAGTGAATTGGAGACGCTGGGACTATGCAGCAGTTAGGCGATTGAGTTAACGGCACAGCACAGTTAACTTTTAGGGCCTCTTTGAAAATGGTCTTACGCTGTTCATTCGTCGCAGCCCGCGTGGCCCCTGTAGCCATTTTCTGCCTGGCTGCCTTTAATTCTGATCCACAGCCACCTCGCTCGTAGACTACAGCGAGGTACAGAGACAGAATATTCCCAAGGTGCACCCTGAGAAGCCAGAGATGGAGACCGGGCTGATTCGTCAGATATGAAAAACTGCTAAACTTTTATGTTTAATGCAGGCTAACTGATTCCAGCCCACACCAAGCTTTAACAGCACATCCTTACACATCAATTTACATATTACGTGCCAGCACCACGACGGTGACAATTTCACTTTAGGGTGAGGAAACACAACCACTTTATTAGGTTGAGGAAAAACATGTGTTTCGTCTTAAAGTGGCAGTCTGTAAGATTTGAGATGCATGGCTTATAGCGGCCTCTTTGGCAGTGAATGGAACTGCAGGCGAGCCTCTGGGACCTAATCTCCCTCACCCAACAGTGTCGACTGTCTCTCATCTGTGTGATGCCTTCAAATGCTCCAAATGCTTTGATCCTCCATTGTGAGTCAGTAGTAATGAAATGTACCTGGTCAAACACTTTAGACTAAGCACTGTAAAACAGGACAGCTCCGTTTAGTTAAGTCCACTTACTTCCTCTCTTTAACACAAAGAGCTCTAACAAGTTTTGGATTTTGAACTCATCTGCGTGAGTTTTAAAAAGTAGAACTTACTGTTATTAATTGTGTTGACTATTTGAAAATGTTATCAGATAAGTATGTGTTGATTGAACTTGGGTTTCAAAGTTATCAGATGGGGGGGCGGGCGTGGGGGAAAAGGCAGGAGTGGGCCAATGGGAGCTACAAAATTAATATTTGGACTTTTGAGTTTAATTGTCTTCTTTAATTCATGGCAAGGCTGAAGCATGAACAGAATAATTTAAACACCGCAGATAAGTCATATATCATATCGAAATACAGACACTTTGTAGTAAATGATCAAGGACTACTTCGACACGCGGGAAGAGACTATGCCTGACAACGGCCTAGAACCGAGGCGGAGTAACACGACGCGGGGACCGAAGTGACGAGTGGTGAACGCGTCGAACTAGATTTTTTTTACACGAGGCTGAGGAGCAGCAGGTGAGTTTAATTATCTCTAATTAAGTCTTTTAACATTAACCTCATGTGTAGTAACGTAATAACGTTAAATGTGTAGGTTGTGCTTTTTTAATAGCCTGGAAAATGTGACTGCAACATTAGTTTTTATTCGAGCCCGACATGAGTTAGCTAGTTTGCCTTACTATAGTTAGCTAACTGCTAGCTGTTTTTTTCCTCGGTCCCCTGTTACCGGTATGTTTTACACAGACAGATGGAGCTTGTGTGACGGGACGCATAGCTACCGTCACGGTAGCGATACGCTACCCAGGACATTATTAAGAGACTGAGTGTAAATGTTGCCTGTGTGTTTGTCTATGTGTTCCGTTATCTAGCACCGAGGCGGAGTAACACGACGCGGGGACCGAAGTGACGGTGAACGTGTCGAACTAGATTTTTTTTACACGAGGCTGAGGAACAGCAGGTGAGTTTAATTATCTCTAATTAAGTCTTTTAACATTAACCTCATGTGTAGTAACGTAATAACGTTAAATGTGTAGGTTGTGCTTTTTTAAAAAATGTGACTGCAACATTAGTTTTTATTCAAGCCCGACATGAGTTAGCTAGTTTGCTATAGCTAACATGTTAACACAGCGTAAATGTTCGTCTCGTCTTGTGTTTGTATAAGGGGTTGCGTGCCGCGTCAACGCGGTTTAAATTCACGAACGCAGCTCTCGTGTTCCCGTGTGAGATCTCGCGTGACATGTATGTGCTTCAGATAAGGCTGCTGTCTTGAACTGATTGGAAGTGTATACAAACTATCCCGACGTTTTTACCCACCGTTATTAACTTATATTTGGCCAAACTGCCACTAATTTAAAAGTATACTCGTTTTATTCTGGACGAAATCTTCAGTGGTCTCCCTCGTTTTGCATTGCGTTCGGTAATCGACACTTACGGACTATCCTTCGCGAGGAGCTGGCTGGGGTAGAATTGGTGAGTGTTCTTAACTGTCTTCTGTTATAAACTTCGGGTTCATGAACTGAGTTGTTGGTGCTTCGTTTTATGTGTAGACACCCAGAGCAAGCTGCTGACGAGGTTTGCCGCTGTTTTGAGCAATGTTAGTGGTTTAAAAATGCGATTTTGAAAGCGTGTGGCTGTTGGCCCCATGCTAACCCACTGTTTGCGATTTTGGACTCTAGCTTCCGCCCGTGCTAGCTCTGAACTGCGTGATGAGCGAAAATTACTTCCTCCACGGCTTAGTTGATGTATTTTCATTCAGAAAATAGCTTTATTTTCAATTTCCGCCAAACTTACACTTTAAGTGTCTGAGAACAGTTGAATTATTACTTTGGTTGACAGAGGAGTAGGCTGATGACAGAGGAGAGGATATGTGATGGCACAGGGCTGTTTACCAGTTTAAACCATTGAGTTGAACAGATTGTAAAATATATTTATTTTAATGTTTAGTCAGAGAGGTAGGAAAGGAAGGATAGGATATTAAATGCTTAACTAATCATTATCAACTGGTTGGAGGTTTTAGAGCCTACTTAACTCATGTAGGCACTACTGATGAATTGAATAATAATATTGATTTGTGTTTTTGTTTTATTCAGTTTATAATGTCATATTCAACATCACAATTTACAGTCTTCAAAATGAACAGCAACACTACTTATATCAAACCCAAACTGAATATTTTAAACACCATAAAGGTTTTAATTCTTGCAGGGTTGTTGAATCATACTGCATAAGTGTTAGCTAAACGTAATCCAATAAACTAAATGTAATTGAAAATAACATAGAATATTGGTTTATAGTTGTTGTTTTTTTGTAGTTAATAGATAACTGTTATTAACCACTAGTTGTCTAAAAAATGTTATGTTAATTACATTTTTAATTTTTCTGTTCACAGAATTCAAGCACGTCCAGTTCATGTGGAAATGTAAGTTTTGTGCCTTTTCCTCCAGTGGCCAAGGAAAAATAATACAGCATTATAAAGAGCATCATGGACATCACCGGAGGTGTTCAGGCCTTGTCTGCATTTATCAAGACTGTTTGAACACATTTCAAACCCAAACTGAACTTAAAAACCACTTGAAAGAACATTCAAAAGGTCATAAAATTGTGACCAAGTTATGCTGTGATTTGTGTACATTCTCAGAGCCTAGTAACATTATCAAATATTGTGCCCATCTGAAGACTTTTGGAAGTGCAGAAGAGAGAGCCAGATTTGCACCTGCTCGATGAATTGATGACTGCAACATTCTCCCAGCGAAGACAAGAGATCATTGGTGACGAGCCACTCATTTCTGCAGTCAAGGACAGATGGCCTGCATTGTTTAGTGAGAGACAGGTAATTCTTTGCCAACTGAGTACAGCATAGAAATCCTATATTTTGTTGTTATAGGTAGTCAAACTATGCACTATATGTTGCAATCATATTTGTGTTTTTTGTGTATCCCTTAGAGCTCTATGCTGCTCTTATTTTTCCCTCACTCATTGCCCTTTTCTCTGCTGTTTTATTATTGGTTTCAGCTCAGTGCTGAGTTCAGTAGAATCGTCACCAAAGACCTGCTGGAGTCATTCCTGGATGGACTTGATGCCTTGGTGCCAGGTGTTCTACAGATGTACGGAGAAGCTGCTGCATCAGGCAGGAGGGTGCGCCTGAGCAGTGTTCTCAGTTGTCTTCAGAAGGAGGTATGTACTGCACAGAAATCATTTCTTGTTAATTTACTAAAATTAGTATTCTGGCTTGGGTATCTTATTCACAAACTCGTCTTGTTCTTGTAGGACACGAACCAAAACAAAAGAACAGCTGTCCTACTTGGTCTTCCATGCTACCTTGCAGAAGATTCCTCTGACATAATCAGGATGTGTGATGTAAGACACCGTATTTACACATTTTATATTACATTGTTTTGTTTTAACATTTTTTATTTTCATAAGTCGTAAGGGGTAATTTTTTACAAATAAAATAGTAAATGAGTGAAAAATTAATGAAATGTGCCCTTAATTTAAATTGAAAATGTAATGAAACCTAAAATGCAGTAACTTAACCAATATATAATAAAATATCCAGACTTATATTGTTTTTAAATAATGTAATGTTAACATATCACATTAGGCTACTTTTTAAAATAGCTTAGTATGTAGTATAGTATATCAGAGAAGGGTTTGCTGGGATGATAAAGTAGTAGGCTGCATCCTAGATTTATTTTTTTGGACCACATGTTATATGCTAGTTAAGAGGTGTGTCCCGGAGTTTCTGTCCATGTGCATGTAGCTGTATGATGCATAGTCTATTATAATCATTCTTTCATTTCAAATGCAATGTATATAACATTGAATTCTTATTCATACTTAAAATCAGAATATACTACATTTTTGAGAAATAGAGAACATTCAGTACATTTTCTCTCAGTTTAGCTCCTCCTAGTGGCCAAAATTACTGTTGGTTTGTTTTATTATTTGGGCTTAACAATGAACATTCAGAAAGGCAATGACAACACTCACTCAATTAATGTCAAAGACATTTGTAGCCTTTCTCTATTAGCCTAGCAGTGATGTTTAAGTCAGTCAGTTAAGATGTGTGTTTTTGTCTTTATGTTTTCAGGCTCATGGTGAAAACCTTGACGTGCTAATGAGCGGGATGCAAGTTGGACTGTTGATTGGACACGAAGGCCCTCTGCATGATGCATTTCCATTGGATGTTTTCAACATGGCTCTGGTAGTAGAGGAGAAGATCATCCTACATGACCTCCGAGATGTGTCCACAGGCTTTGCCATGTTGCTGGGTGCAATCTACTGCCTAAACCTTGAGTACCCACGTAATATGAAGTATTCTTTTGAGTTCCTTCAGAGGGTTGTCATGAACATTAAACCGGACCAATGTTCACCCAGAATCCATGGACTCAGAAATAAACTGCTTAGATATCGCATGTAAACAAAGAAATGCACTTGTCAAGCAACTACTAGGAGGCAGCAGTTATTTGGGAAGCTTGCCTTGTTCTTTACACTAGCATACAGGTTTTCATCGGCTTGGTTTGTTCAGCACAAGTCGGGTATGCGTGACAAATGTGTCACTTGTGAAGTTGAAAAATCTGAAATTGTTGAAAAATCTAAAATAGTTTAAATGTGCAAAACATTTTGAGGTATAATGAAAACAAACTTTTGTTTCGAATTGTGGTTAAAGAATCTTTTAGACGTGGATGTTGATGTTTTGTAAAGCTCTGCGTATACCACATTTTTCCTCTGTACAACTTCGCCATACTTATTCTCTCATTCACAGTTTTAAAATTGTGTTCAATTAACACAAATGTAAGTGAGGATAAGTAAGTAAGTATTTATAATGTACACCATTTTTTTTGTTCATATGACGATATGGACCGGTTATCTCACTTTTTGCCTCTTATGACACCTGCCCATCTGTCCCCCTTTCCCCAGCACTCTCGGTTGTCAACCTCAGTGAGGCCTGTTTTGATGCAAAGACATGTTTAAGATGTATCAATGTTCCACATTGTTCATATTCATGTCGAGATTTTATGATTATCTGTTTACTATCTCACATACGTCATTGTTCAACCCCACCTCACCTTCTTTCTTTCTACGAGTCCACCCTCTGTCTCGCTGTCTGTCTGCAAGTCCACCCTCTGTCTGTCTGTCAGTCCACCCTCTGTCTGTCTGTCTGTCTGCAAGTCCACCCTCTGTCTGACTGTCATGTCTGTCTGCAAGTCCACCCTCTGTACATTACAGAGACATACATTGGGTATGGCATGTTAAAACCTTTAACTTCTGTTAAAGTTTATATAAATGTATTTAATAAAATAAATGTTCTTGGACAAATGCAAGAATTCAGTGTGAAGCTCTGTCATTTACCATGCAAGGTGAAACAAATTTAGAATTTTAATCCTCTTAACTTTAAATGGGGAGTCGTATAAATACGGCTAAGTTAGTTTAACTCAGAACTGTGAGTTACAATAATAATGAAATATCTGTTTGTTTTACTAGCTAAAGAATGTTATTGTATTGATAATGTTTAAAAAAATGTTGTTTTAACTCACAGTATCAAGTTTAAACAAGATGTGATTAAAAGTTTTCATGTATCAATGATGTATAATTATATTTTGTTTCAACTAATGGTATCAAGTTATGATTACAAGTGATTAAAAGTTAAGTCAACTTTGACAACTTAAAAAACAACATTGTGACAACTAGAACAGTGTAGTATAATCAACCTTTTGAACTTTATTTTCAGAGTTGAAACAAAGGTAATCTTAAGTTGAGTTAACTTGCAGTTTTAAGGCAGCAGGTGAACCTTCATTTGCAAGTTGAACTGACCTGAAATGTCTTACAGTGAGGAGCCTGACTCAGCAGTAAGTTACCAATTTCAAGTAAACGGAACATACTTTACCTGGGCAGACCAACCGCTGCTGACTGACGAACAAAGCCACACTCATTTAGAATTTTGCACGGGAATGTCGCCACAGACACGGAAATACTATTTCTGGGCAAAGCAGCAAGTACAAGCACTTTCATTAGTGGGTCACATGATCAATCACCATTATTTCAACTCACTCTTTGATAGATCGTAACAATTTTATCTATTGCCTTTAAAGTTACTGAGTACAATTTTAAAATAACTGCACAAACTAAGTGAAATATTGTGGTGAGCTCGGCTCGTGTGAAGAAGCAAAAGAGATAACTTTCCTTTTGCTAACAGCTTTATTAGCAACCTGTGCTACCACGAACAGAGTACACGTTATAACATGGCCCAGAACAATAGGCTTGTTCAGGATGGTCTTGGCTTGACTTGACTTGACTTATCACGCCGACGAGAGCTGCAGGTGTCTGAGGAGGTGGGCTATGAAAGAGACTGTAGCCAAACGCCGTCAAGTCGGACAACAAAGTCAAACGGCTATGGTGCTCAAGCGAACACAGCAGCAAACCAAAGAGGATATGGATATATTGAACTTTTAACCAATAGACAACCATTCCGCTGTAGCGGAGGTGTGGGCAAGCCAGTTGCAGCCGTCGTAGACCGCCCTGGCAGGGTTTCCCTGTCGAGCTATGAGCACGTGCACATAAAAGAGGCGGCATTTGCAGCATTTGACCAATTACAAACATGGATCAGTCTACGGGCAGCGGAGCGGCATATGTTCACGTTCGAGGAGCAAACCATAATCTTACAGAAATACGAAGAAGTTAATATAATACAGGCAAAAAGCAACAGTTTCATCTGCCAAATGCAGGAAGGACAGCTGGCAAAAACTCACCGACTGTCTGAATGCGTAAGTCATATAAATATTATTAATAGTTGTCTAATATGACTGCCCCATCATAAGGGCACTAGTAGATCTGATTGTGTTAAGTGCACTGATAGCTCAGTGGTAGAGTTACTGCCCCATGTACCGAGGCTACCTGCAGTGGTCCTGGGTTCGAATCCGCCATGCAGTCCTCTTTTAAATCATGTCGTCCCTCTCTCTCGTCCCTTTAACTCTCACGCTGTCCTCTCGCAGTAAAAGGCCAAAAATGTAACTTTAAAATAATGAATGTGTTGCTTAGATGTATTCTTATAAAGTGGTGTATGACAATATCAGCCTAATTCTTTCAGCTGCAATCCCGGCGGTGTAAAACGGACTTGGGAGCAAATAAAATAAATATAAAACATAATTCAAAGTGGTAAGTAGACTGTACTCTGACACAGATAAGTCATTCCCTCCGAAGAGAATCTGTATCTCTCATATAAAAACATCATCAGGGAAAGAAAAAGGGTTTTTGGCGGCCTCTGAACACTCTAGTTCTCTTAAGAGACCCTCTCACGATCCACCGAGCTTCTTTTTTTTTTTTATCCGCACACCAAGAGAGCTGATTGGTCAGTAGGCGGTGTTTTTCTCCTCGTTGATCTCTTATCAGGAACATAACCTGCTCTGGAGCAGGTTAGCTCTGCAGCGTAAGTTACCATGGTGATCTACCCCGGTAAGAAGTGAACCAGCGTCGTAGGACGGAAAACCCAGGGTTAACGATTAAGTTACCTCGCTAAGCACAAATCCTGCTTCGTAGTACAGGCCCCAGGTGACGTATGGTAGAGCGACGAAGTGGAGAGGAAGGTGTGATGGAACAAAACATTGGACTTTAACAAAGGAGAATACTGTTTGTTTACTGTTTTTAACTGACCATCACTGCTGGCTTTTTTTTCTTTTTGTACGACCATGATTATTGGCTCATCCTACTGAAGTGTTTATTATTGTAACCACGACGACGAATCTCTCCTCATCTAAACGGGGAGTAATTTGAATTCAAACCACAATGTTTAATCTGAACCTAACCACGTCGTTCTCGTGCCAAAACCCAACAACTGTTGCCATGCATCATAAAACAGATTTATCTTGTGTTAATGAAGGCGCAGACACACAATGTTGTCCTGCCGACATGGGCAACAGATTAGCACATTTTCTTTCTACAGGAATGTATTGTGTTGTTTAATTTGGACTAACAAGTAATTTAATTACATATTTCTGTTAAGGATTCATTTTTCCAACTCCTCCTACAACATTACTTTCCCATAAAACTGCACTCTCAATGACATTTCATGGGAAACGTGCTCCAAAACGTCATTGTTTGAAACTAATTTGGGATACGACAAGAGCAAACATAATCCACGAGAAAATGCGTTTCTATCCAAATGTAATACAGAGTGCAGTTCTGTTGTGTGGGATCGTAATTATTGGGAGACAAGCCTGCAATTTCCATAGTAATGTTCCATCAGTCATTGATATTTTAAGATACTTTTCCTGATATGTTCCCATTTGCATAACCACCTATTTCTTTTCCATTGCTACCCACTGGGTAGACAAAGGCAAATATGGAATACAATGTTGGGTGCACTGTTCATTTGAGGTTATTCCACCAAATATGATGTATAAATAAATGACAATTTAAAACGATTACATATAAAAGTCTTTTCCTCCCACTTTCTCTCTTCTTCTGCTGTCCTCACAGACACTCTGAAGACTTGTAACCCTGGGGTAAGGCCGGGGCTTTGCCGTCGAGGGATTATTCAAGTTTGGGGAATAATGTCCCCCTTATCTCTCCCAGGCCCTTTGCAGAAGCTTCTCTTGGGCCCTGTCACTTCCAGGCCCCCCACTTTGAATGGATATATCAATGGAGATCCCTCCCTCACCATTACACACTCTTCCCCATCTCACTTCTCCCAACTTATGCCCTTTTCAAGCTGATATTACCTCATTGTGGAAGCCATAAAAAGAGTTACATTTATCTCATTTTTACCTGAGGTCATTTTTTGAGGGTGGAATTTTCAAAGCTCTCAACTTTGCTTCCCTTCGTCTGTGGTCTTGTCCCCCCCCCCCCCCCCCTCTTTGTCATTCTCAGCCAGGCACACATTTACTATATCTCCCTCTCTCGCTGCGTTGGGATAATAGGCTTCAGCTGTGAACAGTGTTCTAATTTCAGTTCCTTTTATTCCAGCCAGTCCAGCTACCATACATCTGTAAATGCATTTGGAGATATTGTCCATTCAATGTCACTTGAAGTTAATTGTCCACTGACTTCCTCACCTCTGGCATGCACTTCTTATTGCCTCCATGAAGGGATTATCTCATTGTGAACTGCCACAACGGCAAAAGGGGCCCTAATGTCAATTGGGGGGGGGGGGGGGGGGGGGTTACTGACCATCCATCCTGCCCTGTTTGCCCTCACTTTTCAATAAGAACCAAGTTAGTTAAACTTCTGCTTGCATCATAGGGGAAATTATTTGTTTTACTTACCCAGCAACAATGATGCTTGGTGCTCAAACATTCAGATGTTGGCCATGTTTTCTGTAAAGATAATTGTTTTGTTGCTGCTCTAGCAAAATTAAATTGCAATGAGATTTCACCTGGTTTCACTGGTCAAACCACACGCCCCGAAGCGAGCACTTCGCTTCTCTACTTCAGTTGGCCGGCTGGTACCACCATCGCTGAAATCAAACAAATGACACTCAGCAAAGTCCAGACTCTTCTCTGTTCTGGCGCCTCAGTGGGGGAACAAACTCCCGACCAATGCCTGGACAGCAGAGTAATTTGCCATCTTCTGAAAAAGGCTCAAGACTCACCTGTTCAGACTTAACCTCGACTCTGCATAGCATGACCCAGTAACAACCCCCCCCAAAAAAACCTTACCTATAGCACTTTGATCATAGCACTGTTGTTCTTAAGTTATGTTTGCTGAACAGCTACTACTTTACTCAGACGAGGACCTAACACTTGTTCTATTTTTTAGCTCTTTATTGGCAATGATATGTTGTGGTTTCTTTCTTTCTTTTGACAAATGTACTTATTGTAAGTCGCTTTGGACAAAAGCATCTGCTAAATGACCTAAATGTAAATTAAAATGGTTTCAACCAGTAGAGTCACAGTGAATTTTAATTACATGATATGTAGAATTCATATTTGCACTTAAAGTCCCAGTCGGCAACATTTTTTTGATCATATTCACTGAAACCGACACTATGCTCCGATAGAACAAGACAAATCGTCCGGTTTTAGAAAAAAAACACGCCTCTACGTGCACGTAGAGCCTGTTATGTTTTGCGAAGATCGACAGCACCCGGATCATCCTGTCCAATCAGCACGCAGGGCTGTGCACGCGCCACAGAGCCCCTCCCCCCTCGGGCTCTTTCCAATATCACAGGCACACGCATTGCGTTGAATTGTTTGTTGCGTGATGGCGGAGGGAAGTAGCAAAAAGCTTCCAATTCCTCGGTTAAAGTGTAAGACCGGCTAAAAAGGAACCCAAAGTCTTTTTCGCCATGAAAAAACATCAAATAAGCCATCCAGACATTTTTTTTCAGTGATCACCCATGTATCGAGAAATCCTTCAAAGACGCTAACAGCCTCATAGCGCTAACACTGATTAGATTGGGGCGATGAGCCTAACGCATCCACAACGGCATATTTTAACCACTAATATTGCTCAAAATAGCACCAAACCTCTTCAGTAGCATGATAAGGGTCCTTACACATAAAACCAACACCAACAACGTAGTTAGTTTATTAAAAAAGACTAGTTTACAAGTCTGTGCCTTACCAGTAGGTCCATGTTGACAGGTAGTCCATACAAGTCGATTACCAAATGCACTCAGTTCAGTTCAATGAGGAAAGTCTTGGCATTTATAATTCCATGGAAAATGCATTACTTGGCTGTTTGTGATGATGTCTATCGAGTGTTGACACGGAAATGAAACCACAACGTTTACGTGTTTTGCTGGAACAAATCATCTCCTGTTGCGTTGCATTCGATAATCGACTTGTACGGACTATACTACGAGAGTACCTGGAAGTTGGGCAGTGAGTAAGTCTTTCAAAACACTCCGGGTTCGCTAACTACGTTGTTGGTGTTGGTTTTATGTGTAAGGACCCTTATCATGCTACTGAAAAGGTTTGGTGCTATTTTGAGCAATATTAGTGGTTAAAATATGCCGTTGTGGATGCGTTAGGCGCATCGCCCCAATCTAATCAGTGTTAGCACTATGGGGCTGTTAGCGTCTTTCGAGGCTTTCTCGATACATGGGTGATCACTGAAAAAAAATGTCTGGATGGCTTATTTGATGTTTTTTAATGGCGAAAAAGACTATGGGGTCCATTTTCGCCGGTCTAACACTTTAAAAACCGAAACGAGGAGGTACAAAACCAAGGAAAAGAAAACATCGGTGGAAAAGAAGGAAAAAAAGAAAGATTGTGACCGTGCCCGTGATAAAACTAGAGTCAACATCGGACCCGCGTTTCAAAGGTGGTTAGGGATCTAAGGGGTTTCAAAGGCTTCAAGCTTGATGTAGAGCTTGCAACATTTCTTCTCGACATTGTGCCTTAGTTTGTTTTGGATAGCTAATGTCAGCACTTGTTGGTCAGGTGCGTTAGTTTTATCGTGCTGGACGGAACAGCAGGTCTGGCTGCTAGCAACTTGTTCAATGTTCACTAGCTACAAGTGCTAGAGAAGATGCTGGCTATCATAAGCGTTAGTGTATGGCATTGCAGTTTGCAGGAAAACACAGAATTTCTGTGTTTATTTCTCGAAATGCACTGACGTTCGTGTCAATGTAGGTTCATCAATATGTTCAGATACAGGGATGATTGACAGCACTTTGGAAGACGCAATGCTAGCTTTCCTACAAGAGTTAATGTGTTAGATAGCCACTCTGTTACTGTGTGTGCTAGCTGACTAGCTCTGTTAGAGGTCTAAGCAGTATAATAATGTGCAATGGCCATGTCTGCTACATATACCATAGCAATGAGAGTGTTTCAGTCAGATGATGTTTATGTAGGTTAATTTGGTGCATAAACCACTTTGTTTGCAAGCTGGAAAATGCACCTTGAAAGTGCTTGAATTTGACCTCGGAAAAGGTCTACGAACCCTGTATATAATCTAAGAAATTACAGCCTAAATTAAAGCCTAGTTTACTCATATTTTTGCCTTATATTTGTCCAACACCAGATACAAAAAACAATTCAATAAGAAGTACCGGAAGTGGAGTTTGTACGCAATCAAGGAGAAGAAAGACTACAGGTTGGTGCTAAATAATCCCTACCTCTCTACTTCAACTTTCCCTGGCCATTAAGGCTGGGTATCGACCGAAACAACCCAATACCAAGTAGTATCGAAACTGCGCCTGTCAAACGATACCGGCATTCGGTTCTTTTTGTACCCAGATCAAGAAAAAATGACTGTTTCTATGGTTTTGCTCGCAGCCAATCACCGCAAACGTTCTTCGATTCAATGCACCGTGTGATTTGTCAATGGTCCACCACCGCAACAACAATAATTGTATGGCGGTAACCCCTCCCATCTGTGCTCCGTCGAGCTCTATCGTTCTCCCTCACAGCCTCCCATCTCCCTCTTATTTTACGAATAGTTCAGCGAAATGTGTTTCTGAAAACATTTTAGGCAAGAAATAAGCTATGCAGTTGCTGAATCTGTCTTTATTTTCTAGAGTTTGCGGGCGGCGCCGTCTCTGGAAACTCGCCGCTCCGCGCCGCTATAACACGGCTTCTTACATAGACAATGAATGGGAACATTCCCTCCGCTATGAACGGCAGGACGCCATGTAGTTTCCCGGTGTGTTCGGGACTTCCCCAACATGTATAAAGCAGTAATAGTGTTTATTACCGCCACAAATGATATAACATCGGTGTAAATGCAGCCGGTTGGATTTCTTTCTCACCCCGACTGCAGCACGTCCCCGATCCCAAACTGCTCGGCGATCACTCACCACAATCCCCCCCTCCCATGTTTTGTTATGTTAATTAGCTTCTGTAGCTAAGTTGAACAAAATATCAAATGAAGTACTCAAGTGGTATCGGTATCGTTTTAAGGGTACTGGTATCGAAAATTTTTAAGCGATACCCAGCCCTACTGGCCATACTATGTCATGGAAACAGTGGCCAAGAGGGTGTGCCCTAAAACTTTCATAGGGGCCACATTTCACCTAAATGGAAATTCGACTTTCATATATAAAGCACATTATGTTGTTACAGTTAAACTGAAGATATTCAAAGGGCCATCGTAAGGAATAGGGTGACCTCAGGACGTGGGCTGCCACGGCTGGCAAGCAAGAGACCAGATGATCCCCGCAAGTATGGATTGTTGCCTGATGTGCCTGCTTCAACAACAGAGGAACTCTTGAACACCCTTGTCAGCCAGGTGCAAGGACAAAATAATAATGATGGTATCTGTCGTTGCTAGGGATGCAACGGTACTCGGTAAAATACCGAACCGTTCGGTACGACCTGCACGGGACAATACGCTTTTATGTCCCGCGGGATTTATGTTCTAATAATGTTGCATTGGGCTTTACTGTTACACAGGCGTGTGTGTGTGAGCGTGTGTGCCTTTAAGGCAGCAGGCCCGCCCCCGCAACCAACCTATCACACTTTGGCCGGTTGGCTGCAGCTCATAGAAGCAGGAAATGAAAGAAAACAAGCAGGCATGGCTAGCGGTAGCGGAGAAGTTGAGAGAGAACAGTTTGAAGAAGCACCAGGTTTATTCAAATCGTCGGTGTGGGAGCATTTTGGTTTTGCTGTTGAATACACCGACGAGGGAGTGAAAACAGTTAACAGAAACTCCACAGTCTGTAAACGCTGCTCGAGACATGTCCCGTACTCAAACGGAAACACAAGCAATATGGGCAAGCATCTCCAGCGTAACCATCCTTATATTACGCTTTCTGAACAGAGGACAGTCAAGCGCCCCGGAACGGTAACGGCAGCAAAACAACAACTGTCCATAGAGAATGCTTTTCAACAGACCTACCGTGCCACCTCGGATAAATACAAGAAAATAACCCGAGCAGTGGGAGCGTTTATAGCCAAAGATTTGCAGCCCTTTTCTGTGGTCGAAGATGAGGGGTTTCGCCACTTGGTGAAAACGCTCGACCCGCGTTATGTTGTGCCCAGCCGAACACATTTCAGCGACGTCATAATTCCCGACCTTTTTTTGTTTACATTTTGTGTGTTTTATTTTTTTATACATATTTTATGCTATGGTGTAATAGTAGTAGGCAAGGAAACAAAGGCAAGTCTACAGTACTATTTGAGTTTATTGAAGTGTTGTGCTTGCTAACTGTTTACTTGAAGTATTATGTTATTCAGCACTGGAATTGTTTGGAACTTGTTCTGAGAAGCAAAATAAATAAATCATTTGAGAGAAATGAAATGTCTCTTTATGCACAAAACACATATCGAAACCGTACCGAACCCGTACCGAAATCGTGACACAAAAACCGAGGTACGGATCGTACCGTGAGCCACCTGTACCGTTGCACCCCTAGTCGTTGCTGTGTTGCAAGTAGTTAATGTTTTAGATGGAGGTTTCAACAAAGCTAGAGAGGGCGGGGTGGACTCAAATTTTAAAAGTAAGTGTGACCACCCCCAGTGTAAGGGTCTCCGCATAGACCCACAAACAAATTTATCCCCAGGTACAAGGAGAGCCGAAGACGTATATTCAAGACAAAGATTCTATTTATTATGTAAAAGGAAATCAACTGATGGTAATGAACCTGATAACGAAAGGAAGAAAGAACAATAATTAGTTTTAGCGCAATACCTTTATACCACAACACTAATAAATATTTAAAACTACAAAGTAGCTGAAATGACGTATTACAAAGTATAATAAATTAATCATCAGACAGGGTACTCACCACAGGGAGATTCTATCGCAAGACCCAATAGCAACCCCCACGTGCACACCGTGACCACTGCAAATCACTGCAAATCACTGCAACAATGGAAGTAAATCTACAAACTACTTTTGTGTGCTCGCCACTCTTCAGACCTACCACACTGCATGCAAAGAAGGGTGCATATACCACGGATACTCCCCGTAGATCCTCCCACTGCCTGACGACCAAACAAAAGAAAATACAATATTAGTACTCGGTTGGGTTGCAAATGGTTATCGGTTGACACAGTAAAAACAACAGTCCCAGCAACACCAGACAATAGATGGCTGATGATGAGCTGGTTTACATCCACAGCGATTAAAACACTATTAAGAGGCTTTAACCAGGCCGCATGGCACATCAGCCCAGGCAAAGCAGCAGTCTGGCATTAAATCTGAAAGGAAAACACAGCCATTAACTTGACTGGTAAACATACCTCGGAGGGAATAACCCTCCTACGTTACCATACCAGTCGAGGTTACCTTCTCAGTCTGGGGCCCTGTCAGACACTGGCACCGGTGGAGCCAACTGGCTCTATACTGTGACTGAAGGAAAAGGCTGACTCATGTCCTATGGAATTAAATTGGAAACATCACTAATAATTTCTGTAGTCTGCTACGATTAAACACCGGGTTAGCAGCAGCCTACCTCTCAAGCATGGGCCTACAGCACATTCAAAACTGGACCTAGAGGAAGCAGCTGCACCACGGTTCTGCACAGACAAGACATTCCCACCACACATCTACAAGGCCTCAGACAAAGAGGTGCTAATGGCTCACACCTGTCCTTATAAAGAGGGGGAGCTTTCTCTAGCCCTACCTACAAGGGGCGGTACTCCTAACCCAGGTGCCAGCCCTCACCCTCATGAACAGTAAGAGGCTGTGTTCGAAATGCCATACTAACGTCCTACTCGTACTCAATTGTGACGTAAATTTGAGTACGTAGTGCGTTCACATACAATAGTACGTGGATTTGTGTACGCGAGAAGTGCCCGGATGTATACTGCATTGGCAAGAATTTCTGAGTATACAGCAGACCTTGCTAAATCTACTCAACTTCCCCAAAATGCATTGCGGCTCCTCTGACTGCTGAAAAGTTTTTGGTAATGGCGGACGATAGCGGCGATCCTGCCGTCAGCCATACTCAAACCACGTACAAATGTAAGTATACTGTAACATGATTTTTATGTTTCCAGCTGACTTTTAAATCGTATTGATAATGAACGTTACTTTATTGTTGTTGGAATTGTACGTTAACGTTACGAATCGAAGGTCATGCTAGCCGGCTAGCCTACTGACGGTAATTTACCATAGGGGTTAGCGAGCGTAACCGAAGCGGCAAATGTGCCGTTTTTACCGACGTTAACTAAGAATATAGTGCTTATGTTAAACCGTGGTTATATATTTACTAACGGTGATTAATAACGCCGTGCATCGTTGTTCGTTAAAGGGACCGATGCAGACACTGAACGCCTCATCCGGTGGAGGGGGCAGAATGAGGAGAAGTTTACCAGCAAGAGAAATGCTGCCATCAAGGGCTTTGAGTAAGAACATGTGGTATTAAATGTTATAATTCTCATATGCAGGGCTTAACTGCTACTGGTGCATATTTAGCTTCTCAATGATATAAGGTATAGATGGGAGATGTACTGCTCTCCTGAGATGTCTACCTGAAACGTTCTGTTGAACACTTATTTCAGTCGGCAAGATATCACCAATGAGCTGTAACACTTTTGTATGTGCTGATCTTCATAAAGGATATTTATCAAGGAGCATGGAATGGAGGGGAAGGTGGAGCCTGGATGGGCAAAGAAAAAGTGGGAGAATGTCAAGCAGAAATACAAGGTGAGTGGGAACCAGTTTAAATAATGTAGCACTACATTCTTGATGTGAAAAGTAAAATAAACAAGGTGATGTTGTCTTTCTTCTAAATAATCAGGCAAAGTCAGTGCTGGGTAATATCTACAATGTGTTAAAACATCGGTGTCCATTAAGTTTATCCCATGTGGTACAGTATTACACTTCATATTATAATAGAAGACTAGTGGTGAATAGTGTAGCTAAATCATGATTATGATAACTGTTTGTATATGTTGTTTATAGGAACTGAAGACCCCACGCACGGGTGTGAGCACTGAGGGAGGAGAGGCCACTGCTGCAAACTGGAAGTGGTTTGTCATCATGGATGAGGTGATGGGTCAAAGACCGGCAATTACCCCACTAAACCTCATCTCCTCATCCATGACGACAACCACTGCAGCAGTGGTCTCTCCTCCAGAGCAGGAGGTAGAGAGTCCTGCTGGAGGAAAGAGGAAACGGGAGTCTGAGTGGCTCACGTTCCTCAGAGAGTTCCAGGAGAGAGAGGAGGAGAAGGAACGGCAGGCTGAAGAGAGGGAGGAGAAGAGAGCGAGAGAGGAAAGTGAGAGGGAGGAAAAGAAGGAGAGAGAGAAACGAGAGAGGGAGGAGAAGGAGCGAGAGGAACATGAGAGGGAGGAGAAGAGAGAGAGAGAGGAGAGAAGGAAGAAAGGAGGCACAGCGAGAGGAGGGATCGAGAGTGGAGAGAGTGGATGGAGAGCCGAAGCAGAGAGGAACGTCGAGAGAGAGAAGAGAGAGAGGGAGAGTCATGCCAGGGAGGAGCGGTTAATGACATTGTTGGAAAAAATTGTAAAAAAATAAAATTGAGAGAAAAAAGGATTCACAGTATCGTATTGTTTTTTATTATTCTTTTTGAACACTCAATTCAATGTTATTTTGAGTGTTATATCACAACAGAAGTTAACTCAGGACTCTTTACACATGGAGCAGGACCAGAACACGCAGGAGCAGTACAGCCTGACAGTGGCAAGAACAAACTACCTAGAAATCTGGAGCAGACCAGGCTCTTGGGTTCAATCTGCATTTGGTGTTGATGGTTATATTAACAGTAGTAGTATTAACAGTAGTTATATTAACAGTGGTTGTTAAAATAATTTTTCCGTAAACGAATAAATTCACCCGAGGAGGAGATCAGAGACATAAGTAAAGTCGACGTCTGACTTTAATCTTGTACAAGAGGAGCAGTTACAGTGCAACAACGTGTGAGGATGCTACAGAGGAAGTGCTCAAATCACTGTTGTGACTTGAGTCTTTTAAAAGGCACAGGAGATAATACGTCATTGACAGTTAACCTTCATGTAGAACAAGATATCATGACTACCAGGCCTCTGATAACATTTAGGTCAGCCATGGGGATACTAAAGTAATAAACAGTTCAACACATAAAGCTGTAACCTGAACAAAGAAAACTTTAAGACATGAGGTTATACAAAATTCTTAGAACAGTGGTACTATTAACAGTAGTAATAAAGGTAGTAGTATTAACAGTAGTTATAGTTGACGCTTGTATTAAACAAACAAAACGTAACAGAACATAACATGAAATATAACAGTAAAACTTAACTAGGAAATATTAGAACATATCCTCTCAGGGTGTGAACTCAACCGCTGACAAAAAAAACTAACAATAATCATGTTCCTGCAGGACAGGGATCACGACATTTGGAGCAGACACTGCAGCTGCAAGCCTGCCTCTGAAGATGTCCCCGGACTGCTGGAGTGGCTCGTTGGCATCATGGCAGTCGTCCCCATCATCTCCATCATCTCCATCACCACCTACATTCGGCTCCAAGATGTCCCCGTTGTTGATGCAGAGGTTGTGCAGGAACAGACAGTCAATGATGACCTCCGAGACAAACTCCACCTTCACCTCTAGAGCCTTCAAGAAGATGGAGCGCCACCTTGCCTTCAGCACCCCGAAGGCTCTTTCCACCACGCACCTGGCCCTGGACAACCTGGCATTGTACCTGCCCTCGACAGCATTCCGGACAGGCTCACGGAATGGGGTCATCAGGGAGATGGGTTGCGCCAGGCAGGGATAACCACCGTCCCCGATGAGGCACCATCCTGGAGGTGGGTAGAGCTGATTGGTGTACACCGGGCTACACTTGAGGACCCTGGCATCGTGCACCGAGCCAGGGAACCCCACGAAGACGTCCAGGAAGCGACCCTTGTGGTCACAGATCGCCTGAAACTGGACCGAATGGAAGAGTTTGCGGTTAAAATAATCAACCGTAAACTGACCAGGAGGGACAATGCGGACGTGGCACCCATCAATGCTCCCTGCCACTCTGCCAAACACCGGGGAACCAGAGAGCAGCTGGAACCCAGCCCCAATTTCCTCCAGCTCATCCCTACTGGGGAAGTGGATTAGCCTCTTGAAGATGCCTTGGATGCCCTTGCTGACCTGGTGAACAACATTGTGGCATGTTGTGCGAGGTATGTCGAAGGCTTCTGACACGACCCTGTAGGAGGTGGCACTAGCCAGCCAGTACAGGAAGACAAGCACCTCAAATGCCTTCCCCCATCCATGGTCAGTGTCCTCCTGTAGGCACTGGATGAGGTTCTCCACGGAAGGCCTGGAAAGACGGAAGTCCTTCGTCAAATCCCCTTCCCCAAAGTACAGACGCAACAAGGGAACATGAGGATTCACCCTGCAGTATGGCCCTCTGGCACCAACCTGTAAAAGAAAACATCATATATTAATTACATTTATTCTGAACATTTGCATATTAATTTGTTGATAAACACTTCTTCACACTCCTATTTCTAATACTACATTTATGCAACCTGTATATATTACATGCTTATTTGTGTAATTAATTACTCACTATTAGCCTGCTAATAATTTTTTCTGTGACACCAAACTGTCATACATGATATGTATTAAACTACTATCAGCTATATGTCTTTTAATAATTTCGTTTATGAATGCATACATAGGCCTGTCTATTGATGATCAATATACTACAGGTAAACGTGTAAACCACTTAAGTGCTGTTAATATTACTTACTTCAGAGAGAAATCCAGATGCCATGCACATGTTAATAATGTACTGCAGACGACGAGCCGACTGCCTCCGTCGTCTCCGCGCTAGTGTTCGGCCACTGGTTGATGGCATAATGCCAATAAACAATAATCCAGATGAAAATTGAACAGCTAGCTTACTCGCGAAAGAACGGAGCTGCAGGTAAGCGGAAGACAGGAGAGGGAAAGCGCGGGAGCTCACATTAAAAAAACTATAAAACAATTAATTATTTTAATTGTACTTAAATAACATTGAGGAATATTTCATAGAGTAATAATAATACCGATTTATATTTTTAGAATTAATTTCCATTCAACGCGAGTTCGGGCCGGAAACGGAACGTATTCAATCACGTGAGAGAAGATGAGTATACTTCTGTGTGAACAGTCTGAGGGAAAGGCATACTCAATCGTTGATTTAGTAGGCAGTATGTAGTACATACACGTTGAGTATGTAGTAGGCAGTACGTTAGTATGGCATTTCGAACACAGCCAGAGCCTGTGTGTGTGTGTGTGTGTGTCTCTCTCTCTCTCTCTCTCTCTCTCTCTCTCTCTCTCTCTCTCTGGTGCCTGCCCTCACATAAGCCTGGCCTCATCTGCCACCAATTTAACACTTCTCAAAAAAAATATCAGTTTTACCAGTAACATGGTTCAAAATTATACGTTCATTCATTAAGTTGTATGGTCTTTTCACAGGTCATGCATTGCCAAAGACGAAGAAGAAATGGGATATCCCTGGAAGGTTTCCTGCACACTTTTGCACTGTTTTGAGAAATAAAGTATATTTATATTTCACTCTTGTTTGAACTAAATTACTCCTCCCTAATGGTTCTGATTGCCCCCCAGCTAAAGGTGGTTTGTTTTATGTTCTATTTTTGTTCATCAAAGGTCCCAAAGCTTCAAATATTACATACTGAGGTGCCATATTTTCATTTGTAATCAGTTAGACGGAGAACATTTCTGAAAGTAAACAAACTTTATTCGGGTCACACCAAAAAAATAACTTTATAAATAATTGCACTTCTCCCAATTCACAGTCTTGGAGCAGCTAGGCTTGTAATCTAGGAATAAATCCCCTGTGCTGGCCATTAGGGCCTGGGAAACGGTCCCTTATGGCCCACACAACGCAGCTTGGAATGATCACCCTATTTCCAGCGCCCAGAGTCCCACACTGCCAAGCAACATACTGCCTGTAAGCAGCATGGCGGAACTGCTGGTTGTCTTCCCCCTCCACTGCGCGCAGGTCATTCCACATGGTTTGTTCCAGGTGCAAGACCCCCTCCTGCAAAATATACAGCTTCATGTGAGGTAATGTTGAGACACACATGACTGGATGTTGGTTGCAGCATTTCTTCTCAACAACAGTGGCCATTTCTTTGCATCTGCTGCAGACGCACCAAGATGGTTGCCTAGGAGCCAGAGGTACAAGGTGAGGGGAAGCACGTAATTGGCCCATAACATCAAATATGAGTTGGGGGGCCCGTGCCAAGCACCGCTGCAAAGCATCTTGTAACTGCCCTGGGGTCAGTTGTTGTATTTGACCCTGAAAGTAACAGTATGCAGAGGAGGAGGGGAGGGGGGGGACAGAACAGAGAGACGTAAGTAATATGTTTTCATAGGATTGTCAGTTGCTATGTGTCTTGTTATAAACATGCTACGTTTATGAGATTTCCCTCGAGTGGAGGGGAAAATCCATAGATATAATATGTATCTGTAAAACACATGGTAGTAACAAGTGAAAGACTCTGACTATATGTTCTAATTCAATTCTTTCAAGGTGTAAACGATTGAACCGAGTCACGTCCTCATTGCCCAGGTTCGCTTGGTAGCGCAATCGTCGCCGTCTGACTGGCCCACTGCTCCGTCCAGCAGCACCTCTGTCCAGCAGCACCTCACCTGGCTACCTTGATCCATCCGCTGGAGTGTAGAAACGTCCGGGGGAACATAGTCTTTATCTGAGACTTGGGTCTCTCTTTCAAAACTCTAACAAATTAAATAAGCTTAGAGTAAGAGCTTTAGAGTATAGCAATATAAGTAAATGGGCAGTAGCTTCTAGTGCTAACACTGAAATGAGTAACATATACATAGGGAAGCTAGTGTAGAACCTAGCTGCTTATTCTCTATTCTTTTAATCACATCGTAAACCAACCTACCTTTGTATAATCCATCCCACAGAAACTGGTGCACACGCAATGATGGGCACGAAGTTGAGGGGAGGGAGCTCTGTGGTCGTGGGGGAGGAGCGTGAGAGTTGTAAACATTCAAAATCTGACAGAGTGCCCTCGATCCTCCGGGCTTGTCAACTTGGACTTTAAATGACAAGATCTGGACCAATCAACAAAACTACCAAATACCCACAGAGTTAGGTTTTCAGCTGTGGTTTGAGTTACTCTTTATAGACTCATGACATCAGCGTCTCATGGCATGAAGAAATGGTGTCTGATATAAAGTCACTGCTTTCAGTTATGTAACTGCCTGGATCTGGATCCATCTGGATTCTGGTGTGAAGCTGTTAACAAACTTAATTTAAAATCAACTTTACAGTTAAGGGCCCTAGTTTCGTGGCGCAGCGCAGGGCGGCACAGGGTGGAGGAGCCGGCGTAATGCAAGTTTCGACCCGTGCAGCCTTGCGCACGGTCAGTTTGGCAGTTTGGTGGATCGCCTGCGCCAAGATGGGTGTGGCGGCGCAGCAGGGGGAGGCGTCACAGATTCAGCTTGGCGTAGCGGAAGTTTTGTGGCAAAAAGCCTCGCCGAGACTGCACTGAAAGCTCGCCAGCTCCAACCTGGTCTACTCTCGGCGCAAGGCGCAAATAAAGTCCATTCATTCAAGGCGAATCACAGCTGGCGGAGTGGAAGTTTGGCTGACGGCACGCAGTGCGCACACGTCACCGAGACCTCACAGGCAGGTTTCCACAGTTCCAGGCACATTTAAATGCAATAAACAATCACAACAAACACAATTTAATGTAACTAATTGAATCAACACGTGAATTTATATTTATATAGATTGTCCCGTCACATCTGACGTCAGATCAAAGGCGGATGGCACGCGTAACGGAAACTCAGCCTCTCGGACCAAAACATCTCCCTCTCTCTCTCCTGGTTTTTATAATATCGCCATTGTTATTATTATGATACGCGCGCATTAAAGGTGAGGAGACGCATTAAAGGTGAGGAGAGGAGCTCATTTGAAAGATCTGAATCGGCTGTGTTAATCCCAGTCCACGCCTCGTCTCCCACTCACGCCTTCTTCTCCTCCCTCTTTCCCACTTGCGCGGGTGGGAGTGACGGGAGGTGTGCCTGCGCGAGCCTGCGCGGTGCACGAAACTTGCAAAGTCCAGGCGGACACACCCCGTCGGCGTGGCGCAGGTGCGCTGAGAGCTGACTGCGCCTGGTCTACGAAACTAGGGCCCTAAGTGTTAAAGTCCTCTTAGTAGCTAACTGCATTGGTAGCGTGGTACCAACCTGTCAATCATAAGGAAGCCCCGCCCTAAACCATCCCCTGCTTTATGGTCTGTTGGACTCTAAATTTTTCCATTTCCATTTATTTATTTATTGAGTTGGGACAATGCACATTCATCAACATTGATGCCTTAAGCGTCAGTGTAAATGCGCCGGACTTAGCATAACTGCTAAATTTCAGCCGTAGTCCCAAGGCAGGTTCCTAGGTAACATAGACACAAAAGACTTTAAAACCTCGCAACGACAAATCATACAACGAACAATTACAAAACAGAACACAGACGGACAATATCAAGGCGAATCAGACACAGACAGACAAGATAAAACAGACAATTTTAACCCAGTTACAGAACAATAGACCAAAAGTCCCTGGGAACAGGCATCAGATTGAGAACAGTATTTAAGCTATATGGGTACAAGTCTGATTTGTTTTTAACCAATATTTGAGATTTTTTTTAAAAAGTGAGTAGTTGTCGCAGTTTCTGATGTGTGATGGTAACTTGTTCCAGGACTGCGTTCCTCTTACAGAGACGACCATTTGACCAAATTTTGTTCTACGCCTCGGTACATTGCAATCACCTCTAGTTAAGGCTCTGGTTCTTCGTCCTTCATTTTTTTTTTTCTGAATGAATTAATTCAGTGGTGGGGGGGCAAGTGCATTTAAAACTTTGAAAATGAGGCAAACATCCATAAAAATCTGATAACTATCCAAATCAAGAATGTTAAACTTTTTTAAAACATTACAGTAATGAAAATGAAGAGGTTTCCTGTCCAAAATTTTAACTGCCTTTTTGAAGAGAGACTTGATGGGTTTTAATATGTTTTCTGTTGTGTGTGTCCATGTTGTAAAACAATAATTTAGGCGTGAGAATATCATGGCATGCATATAGACTTTAGCCGTCTTGGAGGTAAGAAATGGTCTTATGTGATAGAAATTTGACAAGTTGAATTTAATGATATTTATGATTTTTTTAACATGTGCTTTAAATGATTAATTTGTGTCAAAGACCACTCCAAGATATTTGAACTCTTCCACTACATCAAGGCTCTCTCCATTGACCGCTACAGATGGTTGATCGCCCTCTGCTGACTGACGAGAGAAAAACACACATACAGTCTTTTTAGTGTTGAGGTGCAGGCAAGATTCGTTAAGCCAGTAAGATACAGGTGCCAGAGCTGCTGATAATTTTACAGCAGCTTCTTGTTTTGTTTTTGCGTGGACATATAGCACTGTATCATCAGCATATAATTGCAAATTAACATTTGGGCAAACTTTAGGTAGGTCATTTACATATAGACTGAACAGAATTGGTCCCAAGATAGAACCTTGGGGTATCCCAGTTGAGCAGCTGAGGTAAGATGACATTGAGTTTCCAATCTGAACAGTCTGTTTTCTGTTTGACAGATACGATCTCATCCAGCAGAGTGCGCCATCGGAAAAGTTAAAAAGGGACAGTTTTGAAATAAGTACATTATGGTTAAGTGAATCAAAAGCTCTTTTCAAGTCCAAGAAGACAGCTCCTACGTAACCACCCTGATCCAATAAACCTTTGATGTTCTCATGAAAGTAGCAAATTGCTGTTTCAGTTGAATGGTGTTTACGAAATCCAAACTGCATTGGATGGAGTGAGTTATGCCCACTGTTAAGATGGTCTGTTAGCTGCAATGCAACCCATTTCTCAGCTACTTTTGAGATGACTGGCAAGATACTTATCGGCCGATAATTCTCTAGTTTGTTCTTGTCACCAGCCTTTAGGACTGGGGTAACCTTGGCAATCTTCCAGGTAGATGGCACTCTACCCTGTTTTATGGACAGATTTATTAAGTGTGCCATTGGATGTGCGAGGGCAACTTTATGATGTTATATGAAGTTGCTATCCAGACCAAAGACATCTCTGGCCTTAGAGCTTTTCAGAGAGGAGATAATTTTCAAAACCTCGGGAACAGTTATTTCCCTTAAACTAAAGACTGGCTTGCTGTCATCCGGAGGGTTATGTGAAGTGCCTGGACATTTAAAGTTCATTGTCAACTCCTCAATTGAGTGTATAAAAAGCTGAAGCTACTAACAATGATATCCAAGTCATTTGTCAGAGTGCCATTCACCTGGAGTTGCATGTCATTGGGTGTTATGTCCTCCTTGTGTCTTCCTGTTAACTTATTTAATTGTTCCCATATCAATTTTCCATTGCCATTTGCCCCATCTATCATTTCAATAAAAAAATGCTTTAGCTTTACGGATTTGTTTTATTACTTTATTTCTAAGTGATGTAAAAATCTGTCGATCACAAATAAGCCCTGTTTTTAGAGATTTCTTTAGTGCATTAGCTCTTTCTTTCATCAATTTCCGTACATCATCCTTCACCCAAGGTAGTGCCTTTTTACGCCTTTTAAATTCAACTTTTTTTGTGAAGCTGTCCAGAACTTCCATGACACATTTGGAGAAGGTGCTACAGCTATCCTCAACTTCAGTATTTGTTAATACATTGGACCAATCATACCCTTGCAAAGCATTCTTCAGGTTTTGTTGTTCATTTTTAGGTATTATATGATGGCTGCTAACTCTAATGGGGCTAGTAAGACATTTCCAGTGGATTTTCCTTGAGCATAGAATGAAATTATGATCAGAGAGTCCAGACAGAAGATTAAAAGTTTTACTGATCCTATCAGATTTATTTGTGAATATTAAATCTATTGTTGTTTTAGATGTATTGGTTATTCTTGTTGGACCTTGAATAACTTGAGTAAGGTTGTGATTATCTGTTAGTTGCTTCAGTTTTTTTCTATCAGATTTATTGTCCCAGTTAATATAAAAGTCACCTAAAAGGATAGTTTCCCTTTTAAAATCGCTACATTTTAAAATAGTTTTAAGTTGATCATAAAATATATTTTTAGAGGAAGGAGGTCGGTACAGACATATCACAGTGAAAGACATTTCAGGAGAGATAGTTATATTGAGGCCAATACATTCAATATCTATTTCAGCAGGCCATTCAATTAATTTACACTTTAAACAGTCCTTAACATAAATCAATAATCCACCCCCTCGTCCTGTTCCCCTGTCTCTTCTAAACACATTGTATCCTGATATATTGATGGCAGCTGTTGGTGATGAATGAGTTAACCAACTTTCGGATATGCCTAATATATCAATGTTGGAGTCAATTAATAAGTGTTCAATTTGTTCGGTTTTGCCTACTATACTACGGATGTTAATATGGCCAAGTAGAAGTCCTTTTGGCTTAGATCTTGAGTCCCAGATGATCTTAGCATTATTAAGAGTGTGAAAAAAGTGCATTTTGCGTTGTTTCTTTATCGCCGGATTCAGAGATTTCAGTCTGGCAGTTGAAGTGGAGCGTTTGTCCCCAATTAATGTTGTGATAGGTGAAGATGAGATTGAGTTACACTCACGGATGGTTGGCACCAGTTCTCTCGGTGAGACTGCCACGGTGGATTGCGGCTCGCGTGGCGGCCCATTGTCAGAGACGCGTACGAAGAATGGGCTCCGTTGAGGACAACTCCAGTCAGAGTTGGAAGGTACTGTCATCAATGTCTCAAGAAGCCGCGCCGAACCTGCCACACATCACAGCGCAGCGCAACGCCAGGGAACAATCCAGGTGGAGCTGCGAAGACACACAGCGGCCCCACGGCTGAACAGGCCGGGAGCGCAGCCGGCACCAGCGCAGGCAGCAGCAGAGGCGCAGGAAGCAGCGGCAACAGCGCAAAGCCAGGGAGCAACCCAGGCGGAGCCGCGACGGCACGCGACAAGCCAAGCCAAGCGGGGACACAGCCGAACAGGCCGGGGGCGCAGCCGGCACCAGCACAGGCAGCAGCGGAGCAACCACGGAGGCAGTCCCGGCCAGGCCAGAGAACAGGACACCACAAGGCACCACCGGCACCAGAGGCGCGACACGGAGAAGCACGCCGAGAGGAGACGCCAAACCCCCACCCAGCAGGCCAGGTCCTGGATTTGCTTCTATGTCTCCAGCCAGTAGTAAGATTGTTAATAGCCACAAAATGTCTTTTGACTGAGTGCTTGATGTTATACTCTGGTGCTTCTGTGGTTTGGCGTGGCCATTGTCGAGCAGTGTGTTGTAGATACAAAGTTGGCTCACCGTTTTGACAAGGTGTACTTTGCCGTCGTGCCAGGTAGCATAGCAGCAGCGAACAGAGAGCAGGAACACAGCCACAGAGAAACAAACAGAAAGTGTTATTGTTGTTTGCTTAACGTGATCCCGTTGTATCAGATTCGTATTGTTCTCTTTGCTGCCTTGATCAGGTAGAGGATTGACAAGATTGACGGGATGTTTTATGCGTAAGAGTTTAGCAGGACCTGCCAGCCTGCAAGTACGCGCCGCCATCTTCCGCCAAATGGACCATGATGTACTAAAAGAACATCATAATGGATTGAAGAAGACTTGAGACTAGAGATAAAGACCATAAACTCATGTTTACAATGTTTACTGAGATAATAAATCAAGAGGAAGAAGGGTAATTTTTCATAGACTTCCATCTGTGGAAGAAAACTCTTCAGGTCCAATTCTGTGGCTGGTTTAAATGAGGTTTAATCACTGACAGTGGAGAAAAGAAATTCACAGTGTATCCATGAAGATCCAGTCTGTCGAATGGCCTGGCCGAGTTGGATTTATACAGAACATTCGAGAGAACAAAAGGGAAGGTGTCATGAGTGGATTTGCATTGAATCAACACGTCTCTCGGCAGAGGAAGAGACATCTGTTGATATCTACAAGGTGTGACCGTTCTCGGGAGAGCTAGACGATGTCACTACAGGGGTCACTCATCGGGCCTTGATCAATGTATGAAAGACAAATGTTACAGCGACAGTTCAGGAAGAGGGAAAGATCAAAGAGTCTTTTCATCAAGACTGCAAGGGTTAAATTCAATAGAAACAGCTCAGCAGGACATTTGATGTTCCCGAGAGAAAGGAACATTATAAAAAAACAAATAAGAAATGTAAGGTAACACATTTTCTTCTACCCATCCAACCAGACTTGGTTTTAAAGGCAGAGGAGTCGTCCCCTGATGGCCAGTAGAAAGGATGCAAGTTTAAGGCACTTCACCTTGGCTTCAGTTTGAGAACCTGAGGTTACCCCTGGATGGCCACAGAGTGGAAGGAATGATCAGAATTCATGCTGGCAGAGAGATCCCCCTGGATGGCCACAGAGTGGAAGGAATGATCAGAAATTCATGATGGCAGAGAGATCCAAACATGATCTTTTCATGTCTCAGATTTATTGTCACTGAACTCTCCAAAACATTTCAATTACCTACACATCTACACCAAACAAAAATGTTTTGTCCCACTCATTCCTAAATATTCAAAAAATGTATATTCCATGCATTCCTTTGCAAAATCAAGGCAGGAATCACAAGAGAAACATCTCATGAATGAATCTGACAGAGTTTTCATGGGGTAAAGGTTGTGTAAAGGTGCATGGTACAAACAAACTTCCTTCTGAAGAAAAACAATAATGTTTTGATTCATTTTTAATTGTCAAAAAGAGTAGTCATCTCATTAAAACAACCATGCCATAGCAACCCTGTGTTTTGAATCAAAGATGGACATAGGCAAATAATAAGCAACAGAAGTCACTAAGCAGTAAGTTTAGTTTCACACACACACACACACACACACACACACAGAGGCACATTCCAGTTGTACCTTGTACAAACGCGTGCACTCTTCTACTGCTGGCATGGTGAGTGCTGACACCCATCACCTAACCCAATAACATCCTGCTTCACATACATCATCCCCGGATTTGATTAGAGATCTAAGATCTGATTTATTTATTTGTTTCGTGCTGAGACCCCACCGTCATTATTTTCCCTTGTAAATAATTCAATAAAAATGTCAACCACCGTCCCTGCTCTACATTAATATTATGTGTAATAAAGATAGTGAGAGGCAGCAGTTGTATACAGGTGCAACGGGGAGAGGCAGACATATAAACACACGATCAGAACAAAGAATAATGTGACAGGCTAAAACAATAGATTTGTAGAATAAGCACAGCTATCATACTTAACTGTCAAATTACAGCTGATGTTTGATAAATTATTTACCACACACACACCAATGTCATCTTGGTGCATCACTACATTGGTGCAGACGTTCATACATTAGAGCTTGTAATGGGATGTGTGCATCCAGTTTTCTATTGCATTTTATATGATGTTTATAGCACAGCAGTCTCCAGAACAGTTAAAGTTTCATGAAGTGAGTGTTTAATGTGAGGTGAACCTCCCTGGTTAGAACTCCTACTGAGCTTGAACTTGAAACAACGTTTTACCACATCTGTGATTAACCAGAAAGTGACTCACAACTAAACTTCATTTGACCTGAAAGCTGCATTATAATTTCGATTGTTGTTCGAAAATTGTTTTCACCGACCTTGTGTTCAGCAAAAAAAAAAACAACAGCCCTGGACCAAACAGCAGACAGATGATGTCAGCTGACAGTGAATACAGCTACAAAATGTTCCCTGACAACTTTGGAAAAGTCCACAGTTAGTGGAGGCAAAGGATCAGTGTTTACTGCAAATATTAAGCTGAAAGCATAATATTACAAGTTTACAAAAAACACAAAAAATCAATTTAATAAAAGTTTTCCTTAAAACACAAGTAAAATATGTAGGGGAGAGTGGGGTAAGTAGTGCCAATTTTTACTTAAAGCACCTTTAAAGCAAGGGGATTATAGTAATGCATCCAACTTATATATGGACATATAGTTTAGGATGTTGTGCATCCCTTGGAACAATCACTTTGGATTTTAAATAAACTGTTTGAGAAATATAGCTTTCGAAAAAAAAGTGGTTTTGTGGCACAACTTGCCCCCGGTGCGGGGTAAGTTGGACGCAGAAGGAATCCAAACCCTACCCAAGAATCAAACCCGGGACCTTCTCGCTGTGAGGCGACAGTGCTACACACTGTACCACCGTTCAACCCTCAGAACAAAAAAAAATTCAAAATGAGCACCTTATCATCTGCAAATCATCTGCATCTGAATCTCTTCACAGATTTGGCCTACTACTGAACATCCCACTTGTCAGTGCTGCAGGGGAATGTGAACTTATGTTCCCTTCTGGCTGTACCACCAAGTTTTTGTGGAGTGGGTATTTTCTTGAGCACATCATCTCCAGGGATGACTCCTTCATCATTCTCTCTAAATGTGAAGATGGGCTTTTCATCAACATATCTCTTACAATTATGCTTCAGAAATTTTGCACTGATCTCGTAACCTTCAACATTCTCCACCAATCCAACATAGTTATAGGATTTTGATTTTTTTACCTGCAAACTTCACATTGACAAAGTCACCAGCAGACAGATCCTTGTCACCATCATCATCATCACTCTGGGCATCTGAACTCATAATCAGTGGCATCACTAAGTGGAATCAGAAAGTCACTCTCTTCTGAGCTACTGGAGAGCATTTTCTTTTTGGTTTTGACGTATGGTCTTCCCCTGTTGCACCTCTTTCACTGCTCTGTCTTCCATTTGTATTTGTGTGGCATGATGGATTTTGGTCTAAAATTAAGAATGTCACATAGTTTTAGTGATCAAATGTAAGAATACAATGTACAATAACAATAAAATACAAAAAAGTAATATATAGTAAATAATCATAATGTGCCAGTGGCACAAATCACCCCAAGCCCACCATTTTGAAAAAAAAATGCATCCCCCAGCTGTTTTGAGCTAGCATCATGTTAACTGTTTAGACTCATGGTGTAGCTTACTAAAGCACTTAAACATGTGTGAACCGTTTTCAATGTTGTCTATAACTGTTCAAACACAGCAATAAAAAAACCTTGATCATAGAAGTTTTACTTTTGAGGGCAAAACATTTTTTTTTTTAACTTAAATGTGCTTACCCCTAAAGCCATGTGTCTCCCTTCTTTGCAGGATGAGTGAAATAGATGCCTCTTCAAAAAATATGTCACATGACCAACTTCTTCTATGGTTTTCTAGATAAGAGGGGTGGAACTACTTGCCCCTTGGCACAAATTACCCCACTCTCCTCTATGTTTTCAGCTTCATCTGGCCTCAAAACAGTCAATAAAATCAAAGTTCTATTATCAATGTAATTCTTGCTGAAAGCATAGATGTAGTGGACGTGGTCATCGTGACATAACGCATTGGTTTGTGGACTACGGTTTTGAAGCCTCAAGCTCATTTTGGCCGTCATCACCTGTGAAGGATTGATGGGTGGATCCGATCTGGATTCTGGTGTGAAGCTCTTCACAAAGTTAGCTTCATAATTCAAGGTCAACTTTACAGCTAAGTGTTAAAGTAATCTTCATAGCTAACTGCATCGATAGTGCGGTAGCAATCTGTCAATCACAAGATAGCCCCACCCTAAAGCATCCCCTTATGGTCTCTTTGACTTTAAATGGACCATCATTTACTAAAGGAACATCATGCTGTATTGACTTCAATGCAATCAGAGGAGTCGCCCCCTGATGGCCAGTAGATAGAATGCAAGTTTAAGGCACATCAGCTTTGGCTTCACTTGTTCAGCACTGACGTTTTCCTGTTCCTTCAACCAAAGCAACCCATCCCTCCTTCAATCTTTACTATATACAGTAATGTTATTGATTCACATCACATGCAGTTTTAATGGTGAGGTTTGATTTAAATTATAATTGGAAATAGTGAGGTTAACTCTTTTTCTTTTCACATTTCTCTTTCTGAACTTAAAGAATCCTTAAAAAAAAAAACCCTGATTATCACAAAGACGCAGGTGCTCTTTACAGGTGCACCCTCTCCTGTACCTTTCACTTTGTCCACATTGTGATTTGACAGTATTTTCCAACCATCAGTCTGGAGGTCATCGGGGGCCGTATGTGTGTGAGATGTCTGTTGTGAGCTAATGCAGTCCTGCTGCACATGAGACCTGAGATAATCAATACTCTGTCAGACATACTTAGAGCACCTCTGTGTTAAAGCAGCTGTAGGGAGGGTCTCATCTGTCTTGGACCGAGATAAAGCCACCAACCCTGCGTCCCCCAAGAACTCTTTCTAAAGACAAGGGTCGCCACTCTCCAGTTCTAATCTTTTCTGCCGCTCTCCGCTTCAAAGCCGCATGCTCTCAAAAAAAGAAAGAAAGGGGAAAAAAATGGTATTTGCACTCAGGGGAGCATTGCACTCGTAGAAGTGGTTGCTGCACAATAATTGCAAACACATTGAGGTGAGGAGGAAAATGACAATCTAAGAAGGTAAATTGATTTTCTCTTTGTATGGAGCACGTTTTCACATTACACATCTTAAGGAATCAGCGTGGATAGGAACTCACAATTTCCTGTTAGCCAATTTAGAAAAAATGTATTTCCATCAATCTCTTTTGGGGCAAATGCAATACAGTATACAGTCAAAACCGTCACTAAAGCACATAGTCTTAAGTGATCAGTTGAATGAATGCGTATCCCTGCCAATGCTAAATCGTGGCTCTCATCTCGTATACTCCAGAATGGCAAGTAAATCCCAAACAGAGCATTTCAATCCATAAACGACCATCAGGATGTTTCATCTCTTTAGCTTGTTTCACTCAAGCCTCCCATCTCAGGCTTTCTATAAGAGCACGTGTCTCATTTGGGTTTCATATCCCGCCATATTTTCTCCTATGGGAAATCCATTGTTTCAGTATAAAAAGCATCTCATTTCACTCTCTGATTTGTTTACTTGGCTAATGGGACTGCAGTGTCCTTTGTTGAGCCTTTGCAGAGCGTGACAGAGCTCTGCTGTATTGTAGAGAGAGAGTTTGGCGAGAAGAGAGGCTGAATCTCACCATTTCATATCGGGGAGGCTTTCATGCTAGATTTAATGACTCCTTGCCAGCTGACATAATTGCACTTTCAGATTTTTAATAAGAATTTTAACATAATAAGGGAGTAATGTGCAGTGTCGTGAACGCCACTTTTTTTTTTTTTTTTTACAAATGCTTTCCTTTTTAACTGTGATAATAATAGTAATTATAAAGATAATATGCTCTAATTGCTAAGAGGGGCTACATTACTTTTTTCCCCTCCTAATCCCATATCTGCAAGCAGACTTCTCCTGCTCTCATTGTCTGCTCTTGCAACAGGTTGCATCAGACATTAAAGGAATATCTCAACATACAAACAAGCTGTTGGTCATACATTGTATCAGCAATGCTGACACTTGTTAAAATATTTAAGATTTCAGTTGAGGGGTGACAAAACGACCACAAGATAATTGTCTGTCACGGTGACGTCACTGACTGTACATTTTAGACTGTACATCCTGCCGAGGCTAATCCACATAAATCGTTATCATTTCTGTGATTTTGCTGCATTCACAATATATAGCCTTGAGCAGTTTGTGTTTGCTCGCCTGCATTAAGTCAAGCACTGTTGAATGTGTGGAAGCAAAAAGGCTCTACCATACTTTTGCTGTCAAGCGGAATCCTTTTTACTCGATTTATGTTTGAATTGAAGTTGAAGTATATAATTTCTTACTTAAAATAATACTTCACACAGCCATGCTAGTGGGTCTGTGTGGCTGTACTTCGGCACAGTGGTGCTTTGAGCTGAACATACAAACATGTTAACAATGCTAATATACTGATGTTTAGCATGTTCCCAATCTTAATTCAAAACTGAACAGCAATCCAACAAACAGACTGGCATTGCAGCCTGGTATTACCAAACAGTGTATAGATAACATGCCAAATTCTAAAGTAATTGCCCATAATATCACAAGTTGTTTGCTGTCTTGAGATATAGACAGTAGGATCCAGGGATCAAACCACCAACCTTGGATTAAAAGACCACCCACTTTACCCCCATACATATTCTAGTATGAATTTGATTGTAATAGAGCATCTCTGTTATCAATAATGGGGGTGAGGGTTAATGATCGCCAGCTTTCTCCATAATTATTACTATTATTGTCAGTAGATGGTGCCAAATTTGATATGCCTCATATTGGTCGTTACCGGTACTTGCAACATTAGAATAGAGTCACAATGATGTAATGAGCTTTCCTTCTTTTATAGGTTCCTTGTTGTAGCGTATGTGAATGACATAAACTGACAGGAAGTAAACATGGACCCAAGGCATTGCCGAGCAATGGCTTTTCACTGAAATGGTCCGTAAACAAGATTGGTTCGCAAAGTTCCTGAAAACTAGCTATGGAGACACTGAATGAGCTTTTGGCTTGCCAACAGTAATACAACCAAAACTTGCCAAATGTACTATCATGACATCACAACAACACACTTTGTGCTTTAGCGCAGTGAATGATGATGCCAGCTTGGCAGAGGCCCGGCTCTCCTTGGCCAGCTTATCAGAAAACAGCATTGCTCGAGCTGTTGTCAGAGTAGAAAATGCCTCTCTCTGCATCTCTCACGGAGTCCTTGGGCCATCACAGGGTGAAATGCCCATTGTTTTGTTTATACAATATCGGAAGTGCTGGCGCCTTAATCTCAATAAAGAGGGCCATTGGACTGAATTATCTGTATGATTGCCCTTTAGAACTGCTGTCAATGCTTTACTCCTTATCCGGCTTCTCAAAGCCTCTCTCCCTGTGAGAAGTCTATGTGAGGGGAATACAATGCAGGCAGTTCAGACGCCACAAAGGGCATTGCATTAGAAAGCCATACCTCTGCTGTGTGACCTTTGGCTATGCTAGGGAGGTTGGTTGAATCCCTGTGGACACCCAGTCAGCTCCAGTCAAGGGAACAGAATAGATTCTAAATCTGTGATTCGAGGGGCGCATGTCAGCGAGCACCCAGGCAAATGGCAGCTTATTGTTTTCAGTATTTTACACTTTTGAATATCCGCCGTGGGTGGTAGGGAACTGTGCAAAAGGCACAAAGCTGTGTCTCACACCTGGATGTGACTCAGACATGAATCCATGCCAACATCGTTGCAAAAGTTTCACCTTTACAACAGTAGGCTATACAGTATATACATGGTGTGTATGGACTATGTCTCTGCTGTGGACATGCTGCTCTAATAGTTTAGCTGCTTACGGGATGTTTCACAAATTCTGTATATTTATGTCTATTATAAGCCATACTACATTTCTATTTTTTTTTACGTGAATTGATGAGTGTTGGTTTCATTAGCTAACCTCCAGTGATGTGGTCGCTGCAGATTGGCTGAGGACAACGGGCTGGTCTACTCGGCTTCCACAATGTCACAGCTGATGGAGGATCGATGCTGTCCGCAGAGCCTCTTTCTTCCTCGCCACCCAAACTTTGTGACCTTTCTTTGTGAAATGATGTGGTAACTGTGTGTTGGGTTCAGTGGATTGGGCATCCAGTCCTCATGTTAGTCTTTTGTTTTAGCCACCATTCTTGTGGCAAATTGCCATTTTCATTTAACATTGCTGAGAAATTATGACGACACACAGCTGGTTTGCAATAGCTGGGTGAACAAAGTGAACTATTTAACTCTGACTAAATAGCATAAACAGATAAAAAAAAATGATGCCAAAAGAACTGATGGTGATCAGTAAAAAGTCTGAAGTCTTGCTTTGTTAGGTCTGTCTGCGAGACGACAAGCAGAACACTTTTAAAATGCTTGTTTTCTGAATGGAGTCTGGTTGATGGGTGCTAGGCTAACATTGTAGATGCTCCATCAACACTCCAAATAAGGTAATCTAAACATAAATACAGCATGGACCTTGTTGTTTGGACCACAGACCGTCTCTGGTTTCTCCACATAGTCTGGTCTGGTCTCTGGATTAATGCGAGCTACTATTGTAGACTTCTGGGGGACCACAGACACAGGAGACATTTCTTTCCTCCATTTCTGATTCAGCAACGTCAGGAGGAAAATCTTCAATTCAATTCAATTCAATTTTATTTATTTATATGGCACCATTCATGCAGGTAAATGCAACACAAAGTGCCGTACAGAAAATACAAATTTAGAAAATAAGAACAAAACAACAACAACAATAAAAACAACAACAACAGAAAGAAAGACCCGACCCCCCACCCGGAACACACTCGCACACTCACACTAACATGCACGCAACTCGGGTATGGACACCACACACACACACACACACCCCCACGCACTGCATTGGCTAAAACTGTAGAGACATGGCTCGGCACTGAGACATCGGTGAGTGAAAGGCCATCCACACCATGAGGGACTCTGGTTCCCGTCAGTCGACGGTAAAAGAGATAAAATAATGTAAAATAGAACAAGATAGCAGTAATAAAATAAATAGCAAAAACTAGATAAAAAAAAGCTAAATAGCTAAATAGGATAGAATAAAATCAGTATAAACTACTAAAATAAGCAAACTTAAAATAATAGATTAAAACTTGGGGAATAAAATAGCAGACTTAAAATAATAGAAAGTTAATTAAAAGCCAGACTAAAAAGATGAGTCTTGAGCCTTTTTTTAAAAACATCAACATTCTCTGCGGCCCTGAGGTTCTGCGGCAGGCTGTTCCACAGTCGGGGACCATAATAACTAAAAGCCGCCTCCCCGTGTGTTTTCAATCTGACTTGTGGAAAGGTTAAAAGGCCGGTGCCAGAGGACCTCAGGGTCCGTGAGGGTTGATATAATAGGAGTAGGTCAGATAAATAAGAGGGCCCAAGACCATTAAGACATTTAAAAACAAGTAAAAGAATCTTAAAATCGATCCTGAAGCGGACAGGGAGCCAATGCAGCGACTTTAAAACTGGTGTAATGTGCTCCCGCCCTCTGGTCCTCGTCAGCACGCGTGCGGCTGAGTTTTGCAGCAGTTGGAGAGTATGGATGCTCTTTTTAGGAAGACCAGAGAGCAGGGCATTACAATAGTCTAGACGACTGGAAATAAAAGCATGCATCAGCACCTCTGTACTGGCCTGTGAGAGAAACGGGCGGACTCTGGCTATATTCTTCAGGTGGTAGAAACCTACCTTTGTTACATTTTTAATGTGTGGAATAAAACTGAGCTCAGAGTCTAAAATCACGCCCAGGTTTCTCAGAGATTTCGATGATTTAAAATTATTTAATTTTGGTAAAAGTTTCTCTCTCTGGCCTTCAGGACCTATGACTAAAACCTCTGTTTTGTCCTGGTTGAGTTGTAGAAAGTTTGCTGCCATCCATGACTGGATATCTAAAATGGAATTAAAAAGGGCATCTAAAGGCCCTGTGTCATCAGGAGACACAGCGATGTACAGTTGTGTATCGTCAGCATAGCTGTGGAAGCTGATGCCGTGCCTCCTGATGACATCACCCAGGGGAAGCATGTAGAGATTAAAAAGGGTTGGGCCTAAAATTGACCCCTGGGGAACCCCGCACTTAAGGTTGTGTGTTTTGGAGGAACAGGTATCCAGACTTACGAAGAAGCTTCGGTCAGTGAGGTAAGAGGAGAACCAATTTAAAACTGCACCAGAGAGACCAACCAGGTTCCTCAAACGGTTTATTAAAATGTGATGGTCCACTGTATCAAAGGCGGCGGTTAGATCTAGCAGAACCAAGACTGTGAGTTTATGATTATCTAAATTGAACCTGATGTCATTTAAAATCTTTAAAAGGGCTGTCTCTGTGCTGTGGTTTGTCCTAAAACCAGACTGATACTTCTCCAATGTATTGTTTAAATATAAAAAGTTATTTATCTGTGTAAAAACCAGTTTTTCTAAAATTTTGCTTAAAAATGGTAAGTTGGATACTGGACGGTAATTATTAAAAATGGTGGGGTCTATGCCACTCTTCTTCAGAAGGGGCTTCACCACCGCCGTTTTAAAGGATGTGGGGAAGACACCCGTCTGAAGAGAGCAGTTCACCATATATAAAAGCTGTTCCTCAAAAACGTCATAAAACGTTTTAAAAAAGCGTGTGGGAATTGGGTCTAAAAGGCAGGTTGTGGGCTTCACTTGGGAGAAGACTCGACCAAGTGTCCTTGCGTCAACCAGGGCAAAAGAGTCCAGAGTCTCCTCAGGTGGAAGCATTGATCCAGGAATGTCGGAGGTTGAGATTTGGTGAGATAAAAGACTGGATCTAATGTTATCGATTTTACTTCTGAAGTGGTCAGCAAACGCCTCACAAACGGAGTCTGTTGGTGTTATTGGTGACCTGTTCCGGTCACCGTTGGTTAAAAACTCAATTGTGGAGAATAAAAATTTGGGGTTATTTTCGGAGATTAGATTTTTGAAATGTGAAATTCTTGCCAGTTTGATGGTTTTATTGTATGTTTTGAGGTGTTGACGAAATATGTCGTAGTGTACTGTCAGCTTTGATTTTCTCCATCTCCTCTCAGCACTCCTGCACGTTCTTTTCAGTTTTTTGATTTCTTCATTTCTCCATGGTGGCATTGGTCTTGTTTTTATAGTTTTAGTTAAAAGAGGAGCCACTGAGTCAAGTGTTGACCTTAGTTTGTGGATAAAATTGTCAATGATAAAATCACATGGTGCTGGTAAAATTTGTGCAGGAGTGTTCTTTAAAATCTGGATAAAATTTGCTGCCACTTCAGAAGTAAGACGGCGTTTCCTCACTGTTCTCACAGCGTCCTCCAGCTGGTTAAAACTGGTGATATTAAAAAACACACAAAAATGGTCTGACACGGCCAGATCCACGACAGAGGGCGCACCCACAGACAGGCCATAGGTTATGACCAGGTCCAGGGTGCGCCCCCTGTCGTGGGTTGGCTGGCAGACATGCTGTTTAAAATCCAAGCAGTGAAGGAGGTTTAAAAATTCTCTAGATGCTAGGTCTGAGGTCTTATCGATGTGTAGATTAAAATCACCAGTTATTAAAATCCTATCATACTTAGCGTGAATGATGGTTAAAAACTCTGAGAAGTCGCTGATAAAAGCAGTAGGGTGCTGGGGTGGTCTGTAAACAGTCACACAAAGAATAGGAGGGCTGCTAAAAACAGAGGCGTGGTATTCAAATGATAAATAGTTGTTAAAAGGAGCTTCCTTTGGCGATAATGTTGACCTTGTGATCGAGGCAGTTCCCCCTCCTTTCCTGCCCACCCTTGTTGAAAGTAAAAAGTTAAAATCTGGAGGACAGGTCTCTGTGAGAACAACACGTGCGTCAGTGCCGAGCCATGTCTCAGTAAGGAGAATACCGTCTAATTTTCTGTCTAAAATTACATCATTTATAATAAAAGATTTGTTAGACAGCGAGCGCACATTTAGTAGGGCCATCTTGATGTCTTCATTGATTGTGCGCTCAGTATGTCTCTTTATGGGGACATTAAAACAATCAGTCGGTCTAAAAACAGTCCTGGGTTGATGTCTGTGAGTGATAAGTGTTTCAATGTGATGGATGTCCTGTGGTTCTGATGGGGGTGGTGATGGGTGGATGTGTGGGCTATGTATGGTGCAGGGAGTGGGGGGTGAGTGTGGGTGGGAGGGACAGCGTGGGGCAGAGTGTCCGTGTGTTAGTCAAGAGGTGGGTGTGGTGCATGAGCGGATGGTCAGGTCAATGTTCACAGATAAAAGCCGGGATCCCTCCTGGTTGGGGTGAAGGTTTTTAATGAAAAATTAATTTTTAATGAACTTTTTAATCGGGAAAACTTTTTTCCCGATTAAAAAGTTGAGGTCGGTTTAAAAAGGCCGCGTAGTTGTCAACGAAAGGGATACTGTTGCCCAGGCAGTATCCCTTTAGCCACAGGTGCAGCTGGCGGATGCGGCTGGTGATGACATCACCGTAGCGGGGCGGGGGAAGCGGACCCAGAACAATTAGCCGCTTCCCCGTGTCCAGCACGCTATCCACCATGGCGACGAAGTTCGCTTTGAGCACCTCCGACTGCTGAAATTTGAGGTCGTTGATGCCAGCCTCCACGACCAGCGTGGAGGCCGAGGGATGTTGGGCACTCACCTGCTGAGCGGAGGATGTGACCTCCGTGACACAGGCACCAGGCCGGCAGAAAGTCCGTGCGTTGCGCACGGACACGTGCCTCACCAGCGAGGTCCCGACCACCAGCACCTCGGGAGTGCGCCGAGCCGGAGTGGCCGTCGCCGCGCGCCTGGAGACGCTGCGCTCCTCGGGGGGAACCCGCGGGTGGCGGCGCTGTGCCGCTGCTCGTCCCGAGCGGGATGGAAATGATGGTGAAGACCGGGCGGGTGGATCCCGGTTCCGCGACCGTTGAGCCGGGTGGTCGGTTCCTGGCGGCGGGCTGCAGCAGGTGCCAACTGGAGGTAAGTCCTGCAGGCTTAGGATGTTGTACCTGTTGTCGAGCGGGATTTCCGGGGGCGGAGGCGGGGGAGATGGACGAGCCCCGGCGCCCCTTCCCACCACCGACCACGGGTCCCTCGGCTTGACAGGCGTCGAGCTCACCGGTGCTGGGGCCACCGCTCCATCCTCCCTGATGGAGCACTGCCATTCCGGCAGGCGGAGGCGTGAGGTGGAGGCTGCCGTTCCCTTCGGCTTGGCTCCCAGGTGGTGCCAGCGGGACTCGGCGACAGCTGGTGCCGGCGATCCAGCGATGGCGGAGCCGGTCCACGGCAGGGTGGTGTTGTTTGTGGCCGACATGCTCCGGTCGCCAGCGCCGGAAGCTTTCAGGTGGGCGATGAGCCTGGACTGGGTCGTGGCGAAGGTGGAGAAGTTCATTAGGATTTTGTCCTTCTCCCTGAGATCAGCCTCCAGGCCGTTTACGCTCTCTCTCAGTTTTGAGAGGGTGGGAAAGCAGGATTCGCACACCACCATCATGCTGTGGCCGGCGCTAGCTATAGCAGCTAGCTCCGTTAGCTGCTAGCCAGACACACCACGGGACTGTTGCACGGCAGGATCGTTGAATTTGCCACTGAATATTCCGCCAAGATCACTGGGAGGTACTAACCTTTGAAGCTGAACCAGCTTCTGTTCTGTTTTGTCACTGTTTTGTCACTGCCGTACCTGCTGTACCTGTCACTGCCGTACCACAAAGTTGCTGCTTTGTGTCACACGAAAGCAGTCAAGTTATCTTAATGCTGATATACTCTGATGACACAGCGTCACAAACATTTCGTACTCAACTTGTGCGAATGAGGCTAATTTTGCATATTGGCCTCATTTGCATCTTGCCAATCATGCCAACCAGTGTGAATATGCATCTTTTCATGTCTTTGCATTGCCTTTGGATGGTATTGTGCCGCATGAAAACTTTGCTTTGTGTTATGTGGGAACACAGCATCTTAGTCCATGTATTTGTGTTTGTTTCTTTGTTATAAGGAGAACTCTGGTCAGGAAAGTCATGTGGCTCTCCCACATTCCCAAACTGGGACATAACAACACTGAAAGATCCCAATTATCAAGAATGCAAAAGTGAGCAGAGGGCCTCACTTTTGCATTATTTTCGAACTGAGGATCAAGCTTTTTCCTGAAGTAGAACTGATGCTGCATCTTGTATGTCAAAATGCTGGATGAAAGAAAGTGCTGCACTTAATTGCCTGAAAAAAGATTTCAGTTTCTAAACCAATGAGTCACTGTGGGCTAAGAAGATATGCCGAAGCCCCTGGAGAGATGAAGAGAGGGGATTGTAAAAGCCTAAAATGGGATCATCTTGGCTGAGCTTTTTCTCTCTTTTTTTTCCAAGCAGAAATGGATAACAATTCAACCAGTGAAGTACAGAATGCCGGTGGCTGCAACATGACCATAGGCCTATCTCCTTTGAGAGTGGCATTGAGTGTTGCACCTTACTCTCACTTCTTTCTGTATCTATGTACTTTTATTTTTCACTATGCCTGACACATTAGTACTGGACACCAAAATGCTATGATAGGCAGATATTCGTCTTTAAACTTGACACTGGCTTGGCCTGGTTTTTTTTCTATTTGGTATAAACTATTGGCTAAATAAGATGAAAATATTTCTGTGAGTGAGAAAATATAACATCCTCGGAACAGATACCACAGATGTGTTGCTCAGAGGGCTCGCTGGCACCATTATGATCATTAACACCACCATTATCATTAACAATTTTTTCCAACTGTTTTTGAGTGCAAATCTACAAAACACAACACACTTCATTAAACCAGTTAAGAAATCACGACTAAGTACCTAACAAGTGTAGGAATCTAAGGACACTATTAAAATATACACTATATTGTCAAAAGTATTCACTCACCTGCCTTGACTCGCATATGAACTTCAGTGATCCACTTACAGCACATCCACAGCGCTCTGTCAGAGGAACGTGTTAATCAGGCCTAAGCCGTGTTTGTGATGCTTTAAAGTCTAGTGTTTCTGAAGGTCTGTGTCCTCCTCACATTTGGAGATGCATGGAGATGTTGCTGAGGCTCAGATTTAGGACTTCATGAATCTCCTAATAAGGACGTTTTGAGGCCATAAAGAGGCCTTTCACATTCCTTTCGTGCCAGTCCAGTGATCTGGATGTGAGTGCTATTTCACCAGGAGTGAGGAGACTCTGGCCTGTGACCTCTCTCCATATTCTCCAGTTGTGGATAGTTCATCCTTTTGTTTATTAATCCAATTAACTTCCGAGTGGAAAAGAATCATAAAGTTGTTGTTCCTACACAAGTATGAGCCATTCCTCTGTCCAATCAATCCAATAATTTACAATGAAACAGCACTATTATAACAAAGCACCATCATCTCCACCTGTGTTGGTAAACAGTCCCAACACATGGAGCAAACCATGTAGCTCCGGCTTGTAACCGCAGTACCATCAGACTTTAGCTTCTGTCTCTTTTTGTTGTATTTTCTCAGCAGTGAAATCTGAATCCTCCAAATCTGCTTTGACTGTGACAAAATGTTATAAAATGTAATATGATGCCTGCTGTTCATTGTGCAAACTGTTAAATTGTTTGGCTTCCAGGCATTGAAGAGGAGGCTAAACTTATCTCAGTTCTTTTGAAATGAAGACGGTTGATGGTGGCAGCAGCTGGCTGCATTGATACGGAGAATATAAACAGAGTCGTAGATGTGGATGTGTGGATATAGACAGCATCTATTAAAATGACCTAGACTTACCACTGAATAGCTTTTTTCATCAGGCAGTTGCAGTATATTACTTCCGTCACATGGAAACAAACATTAGTAGCCCGTAGGGGTGTGCGATATGACGATATTAGATCGTGAACAATCAAAATGTCACAAATAGCTCCGCGATCTGCCTTTACAGAGAGATCGTTAGTATCGTGCTACAGCGCACATTCGCCGTCCACACGGAAGTGTTTTTTGTGTGTAAACGCAGAAGGCTTGCACGTTTTGGCCATTGGATCGTGCTGCAGCAGATATTCTGCTCCTCTGTATGACGGCGTATTAGGGCCACTGTATGAAAAAAATGGAGCCGAGAGAGGGGATCCTCATTTAAAGATAATTTTACATGCCATCGTCATCAAAACTATGCATACAGCCATCCAGATGATTAGTAAGTTATAAAGATTGAATTAAAAATGTCTGGTTGATACATATTCAGTTGTCAGAATCCATAATACAACTGACTCAACCTCTACAGAATTCTGAAATAATCACAACCAGTGACGGTGTTAACTATTGACTGGTTTAACTGAATGCGTCTGTCGTTGCTTATAGTAACATACATAAATGGTTGGCGTAGCTCAGGGGTGCCCAACTCCGGTCCTGGAGAGCTACTGTCCTGCATGTTTTAGGTTTCTCCCTGCTCTAAGACACCTGATTCGAACGATTTTCAAACCTGTGACAAGCTTCAGCTGCTTGATAACGAGCACATCATTAGAATCAGATGTGTAAGAGCTGAGAGAAACCTAAAACATGCAGGACAGTGGCTCTCCAGGACCAGAGTTGGGCACCCCTGGCGTAGATAATAAACACTGAATTTAGAATTGATTGAAGGCTTTTACAAGGACGTGTTGCTGCCGTCACTACAAGCAACCACAGACGGATTCGGCAGAGAGCTAGCAGTTCACACGGTCACTCGTAAACACCAGTGGCATCTGTACCTGCAAGCTATTTAACGTGTTGAAACCACCATTGTGTTTGTAGAGGTCATTTTCGAAGTCAACAAAGTCAAACCTCTGAATCTGTTATTGTATTTGACGTTCTGTACATGACCACAGATACAGTTGTTGTAAGCATCTAGTGACGTATGCTTGTAATTGTATCGCTGGTTTGAATTTACACACTAGTTTTCTTCATCAAATACTGTAATGTGTTCTACCCATTCACAAGCACACACATCTGGAAAGTCAATTTATTTAAGGTGCATTCACAATCTTTGGTAGTCAATGTTCTTGCATATCTCAACAAGCTGTTAACAAACTATGAAAGGGGATGTTATTGAAGCCTGACAAGATTGATTGATGTGATCCCTATTCTTCACACTTATGAACGCTAGAAGTAGTAAGTAAGACATGTTTTATTGGGATTTTTATTAACACACAGATCCCATTTGGAATGTTTCCCTAAAGTATAGTTTTGCATAAACTTGCCCTATGCTTGCTTTTGACACTGTTATAATCCACTTCTACATGTAGCAATCTTTTAATATCCCTCTCCTTTCTATCCTCTTCAGTGTATTTCATTACACAGTTATGATTCCCTGCCTCAACTGCTGACCTCTGCACTGAGTAGCAGTTTGCACAGAATCGAAGGCAGAGAAGATTTTAATTATTCTCTTAACTGTTCAACAGCAGTTATGAGGTTAGAATGGGTGAGAAAGGACAGTGCCAAGAAATGCAATTTACTGTTTCATCCAGTCTGCCTAGTCTTTGTTTCATGCCAGTTTGAGTCGAAGATTTAAAGTGAGTCAATGCCCAAAGGAAAATGATTAGATATTAGAACGCAGTTAGGGCCCCACTAGGCAGCATCATACTGGCAGCTCCTACTGGCAGACAAATGGTGGCTGTTTACAGCTGCATGAATCAATTTAGGGGCTATGGAGCAGAACAACTGCAATAGACGCTGACAAATGTATATCCTCATTACAAATACTACCACCTTGCAGTTCTGAGGGCTAACATTTTAGTTGTCCTGGCCATGTGGCTGAACATCAATCAGATAATCACTTTCCTTTTAGCTCTGTTTTGGTACCCAGAACCTTCATGTAACAAATGATTGACGAATTTGAAGTGATTGCACTCTTTCTCAAAGTCATAACTAACATTTTTTAGATCCAGCCTGACTGCTGGCTTCGGTTACACATCTTTGTAATGTGACTTTTGTGTGATTGCAACAAATCAGAACTTGAACCTGCGTCCACATTTGTATCCACACCTTCCAGTCCCATTTCAATGCGACCTGTCTGATCTGATAGTGATCAGATATATTTTGTGCTCAAAGGAGCGGTTGTAAAATGGTGGATAAACACATTCAATTTCCTAGAAAGTCTTCACAATAAACGTTATTGCCATTATACGCCATTATTTTTGCTGCTTACTCTTCCTCCCTGCAGAAATAGTAGACTGGTTTTATTGATGAACAACCACTTAAACACCTCCACTAATTAGGTGATAAACACATTTTATTTCCTATAAATGATTCACAATAAAAGACCCCCATTATTTTTTTTATTAAAACCGACATCGCCATTGCTGAAAACAAAAAAAATATCACTCAGCAAAGTTCCGTCTCTTCTCTGTTCTGGCGCCTCAATGGTGGAACGAACTCCCGACACATAGGACAGCAGAGTCACTTACCATCTTCCGCAAGACTTAACTGTTCAGACATCTCGACTCTGCATAGCATGACCCACTCCCCCCCCCCCCCAAAAAAAATGCACTTCTATGTTCTTTCCTATAGCACTTTGATCATAGCACTGTTGTACTTAAGGTATCTTTGCTGAACAGCTACTACTTTACTCAGATGAGGACCCAACACTTGCTTCTATTTTTTTGCTCTTACTTTATCGGCAATATGTTGTGCTTTCTTTCTTTCGGCAAGTGTACTTATTGTAAGTCGCTTTGGACAAGAGCGTCTGCTAATTGCCCTAAATCTAAAACATAAATGTAAAACCTTTTATTTTTAAGCAGCAAAATCAGGAAATGTTGCGCCAGGAAATCAGGAAACAGAATTTCTGCAAATTAAAAAAAAAGGGCTCTAATTGTAGTCCACAGCTCTGTGATTAACTGTGGCAACTTCATACTAACTGCTTGCACCCTCGAAGGGAAATGGTAAATGTAGTTCCAAAATTAGAACATGCTTAAAAACAAATAGGAAAATATGAGGCAAATATCACTCACATTAGTCTTCCAGTTTGAAAGTCCTGTGTTCGTTTCACCCACTCGTCCTGTGTTGGTTTTTCCAGTCACACTTCTGGAGCATCTTTTCTGAGCATCTAATAATAAATGGGTTTACATTGCTATTACTTGAAAGCTGATGTGTGGCATCAGTATTTGACTCCCTGGTAATGAGAATGAGCTGCTATAGTACGAGTCACATGGAAAATTGATGCCATTCCAGAGTACCCATGAATGTAATAATTGTGTCATGCCTAATTAAGTCACACAAATATTTTAAGATAGCAGTACATCAGTAAACTTGTACACAGCCACTCCACATAATGTGTGCATAAAAAGCAAAGTGTTAGGATTAGCGGAGCAAGTTCGGACCCCAGAGCAGAGATTGACACAAGTCCAGGTAGGAAGGCAGTAACAATGTTTACTTCCTCACAAGACAAAGTACAAAATGTGTGACGCTGGTGGCTGCAGGCGTGTCCAGGGACAGATGGATGAGGGAACTGAACTAGTGTACTAGTGTACCTCACTTACGGTGCACCCGCTGCTGTAGCAGGTAGGAGAGCAGTGTTTGCTCGTGCCTTTTCTTTTCTTTCTTAGTTTTATTAGTGTGGTGTTAAAACCAGTTGCATATGCTTTTATAGATGCCGTGGACCCCCTCCCCTCCTCAGCCATAACACTGACGGTCACTGATCGCAGCTGGTAGGGTAATAAACTGTGCGCTGTAACAACATTTAGCATGTAGTAGCTAACTAGCTGTTGTTATAGGTATTAACTCAGGGCGGAATAACACCTGAGGGCTCTCGTCTGTTCCCCCCCTCAGCTGGCTCATAAGCACAGCCAGATCGGGGCCGTAAGTTTGGGTTCAGCAGCCAGTAGTGTCGCAGCTGCTTGGCTCACCTATAACTCTGCTGCTGCTTTGCCTATTGTTTGCTTATCCGAAGCTAACTGTTGTTACTTTGCTCATCTGAAGTTAACTGTTGTGACTTTGTTCATCCGAGCTAACTGCTGTTGGCTCAATTAGTCCCTACATACTTGTTTTGGCCACTTCGGTAGCTTGCCAGTGGGGCTTAACCCCATCTTTTTGTTCTATTTGGCTTGCTGCCCTTAATCCCCGTTAATTTTTATTTTTTTTGGTGTAATTGATTCTGTTTATTTCCGACATCTTATTTTATTTTTGTTATTACCTTACTTGGTTTTGTGTTTACTACTGCATTTTATTTTTCCAGCATTTAATTACTATAATAATGTTGTTTATTTACATGATGTCCCACTGATTTGTATTTTGTTTTCTTTTGTTTAGAAGCTCGAGAACCTAAGGTGGTGGGGATTGGTGTCCTCCAGTGGTGGTGTCCCTTCTTGTGTGCTGTGCTGTCGACCCAGGGTGTGGATGTGTATGCACATGTGATTGGGGTGACCCTCCTGCTGGATCCTTCACTTCTGGTGGCCCACCTCCCCACTGGTAAGCTTTAGCTTCACCCCTTTCTTTTGCCCCATCATATTGTTTATTTTGTGCCTGCTGGCATTTTATTAATATTGTGTATTTAAAAAAATAAAACTTGTGTTGTTGGAATCACATCTCTTGCCTCATAGTATCACGAACCTGTGTGCTATCAAGTGATCAGTTTGTTAGAGGTAAAATATTATTCTCTGGAGTGGCTCCTCCTCAATTATACCACCTCGCTGGTAGATTCCCTAACCGCCTGCCACAAGAGCAAGAAACGCAATACACAAACCAACCCGAGTGACAAAACACAAACTGTCACACACAGTTCTTGATTTGTGTTCATAATGGAAGCATGGAATTTTGAAGCTTCTGTGTTCTTGGTTGGAAGGTCGCTGAGTGACTTGCTTTGATGAAATTTCCTTTACAGTAAGTGCTATATAATTTAATGCTTGTGTGTGTGTGTCTGTGTGTGTGTGTGGGGGGGGGGGGGGGGGGGGACTAAAGTGGAGGTCATGAGAAACTTGTTTATCTGCATGTGTGGGGTGGATTAGCTCAGGAGGTAGAGCGGGTTGGCTGGCAACCGCAAGATTGCCGGTTCGATCCCCGGCTCCTCCTAGCTGAGTACCTTGTGTCCCTGAGCAAGACACCTCACCCTAATTGCTCCTGACGAGCTGACGAGCTCACCCTGCGTGGTTGACTCCGCCGTCGGTCTGTGAATGTGTGTATGAATGGGTGAATGTTAGTCATTACTGTAAAGCACTTTGGATAAAAGTCTTCATCAGGCAAAGAGGCCGGGAGCAGGCAGATGGTGGAGAGGTCTCTACAAAATAGGGAAAGCCCACTTCCTCCAACATCAGCACCATTACCACCAACACCCACACACACTAGCTACACTAACGATTAATGGTAAGTTAACGATGAAAGTGATTATGCCCATATTTCTCTAGCTGGGTTCCCAATTGCCAGAGATATAACTACCTCCGTCACTAAAATGACAAGTGAAAACAGCTCAGGGGAAAGTGAGCATAATAGTTGTTGAATGTGATTATTATGAAAACTGCAGCACAAAAGGGTGATGGTGGTGAGGTAAATTTAGGACGGGTGGATAGAAGGAGGGGGTGAGGTCAGGCAGCAACCTCCGGTTGCTTCGACAGTACAGCATGATCTTCATTTAGTAAATGATGGTCCACCTCCCAATGCCCCCCCTAAAGCCTTAAACCCTGAACCCTCGGGGACTTACCTTGATTGTCAAAATGTGATTGTCTTGTTTTATTTAAAACAGTTTCAATAAGCTAAATGAAATAAATGGTTAATGAATAAACCAGGTGTGCAGCCTAATGCTGCTATTCCCATGATTTCAAGTGTTTATTGTTCCATATTATTATCTTAAATGTTAAAATTTCTGTGTAAATGTAATATGCCACACATGTGCTGTCCTCTTTGTTTACTGCTTTTTTAAAAAATTCTTCCAGGTTTCACCTGGTAATCCCGTGTTTCAAGTTACGATGAACTGTGGGTAATTCCCTCAGGCAAAGTCAGCATCGATGCATTGAGACATTGAGATCAGACCTTAGAGTCAAAGAGATCATAAAGCAGGGTATGCTTTAGGGTGGGGTTACCTTATGATTGACAATTTTTAACACGGCCTTGCTACCGTGGCTACCACGCTACCATCTTAACTGTGAAATTGACCTCAAATTATGGTGCTAACTTTGTTAATGGCTTCACACCAGAAACCATTTGGATCCAGATCCAGTAAGGTTGCAGTATGCTGCTGCTTGTGTTTGTCAGAATAATCACCCATCGCTCTTCTGCAGTCCAAATATGGTCATATCCTTCACTGGTTGTAAAAGTTCCAAGATGGCGACGGCCGAAATCCAAGATGGCAAAGGCTTAAATTCCTGTGTAGAAGACTATAAAGAGGACTTTATATTGAGCTCACCTTCAAAATACTAAAAACACTTCAAGTCAAGTAGTCAAGTAATTTTTTATTTGTCCCAGCTTGGTTTGATTTGATTGCAGTAGGTATAAGAAAAATTTAAACATTACTGTACATGAAACCGTCACACATACAACAGATCACAGCCATCACATAAAAACAACAGGCAGTTCAAGTGAGTCTGAGCCACAGTGAGGAATCACCAACATCAACATCATCATGACCATCAACATCTTCACCATCACAACATCATCGACCCTGTTCCAACAGGTTGAGTACCCTAATAGAGGAGGGGATGAATTAATGTTTGTACCTGTTCTTTTTCACCTTAGGGGCACATAGACGCACACCAGATGGGAGCCAGACATACTCAGGGCTAAGAGGATGGGTACTATCCAGACAAATATTCATGGCTTTCCTCTGTACTTGCGTATTAAACAAACAATTCAAATCACAAACCGAGTCCCCACAATTTTACTAGCAGCCTTCACGATGCCCTGTTGGGCATTTTTCTGTTTCGTACCAAGGTTGTCATACCAGCAAATTATAGAAAAGGAAACAACAGATTCAATAAAAGATCTGTAGAACAGAGTCATCAAAGTCTTGTCCACATGAAATTTGGCCAATTTTCTTAAACAGAAAAGACGCTGCTGACTTTGGGACAGTACTCGTAATTTTCTCTGCTCTGTTACTTATATCACTGCTGTTCCACAATTTTAACATTCCAACGGCGGCTAGTCAACTGTCCATAACATATACCATCATAATTCAATAAATCAATTTCATGAGCTATTTTGTTGAGTTATCAAGTAAGCTTAATTTCCCCTTGTTAGTGTCTCTGGCTTTTATTGTGAAAAGTCAGGGGGGAAAAAAGCAGCGGTATACCCTGTCGTCAATGTGGGGCAATAAGTAGATTTTCCCAAATGAATAAATAAATAAAATACTTTGTTTCCTTTCATTAGTTTTACTTCACCTCCCAGTGTTCTTTATCTGGCAGGTCATTTGTGAAACTTAGTTGTCTGCTTAAATTTTTGTAACTAGCTTATTTAAGTTTGCTGAACAGCAGGAGGGAATGCATTTGTATCTCCTGTAAATTATGGCAGCCGATTTTAAATGGTGATATTCCCATGCGTGAGGCTGCTGTTGAAGATTTTATTGTTACATAAGTTGACTTTGCAAAATGTTCATATCATTAACAATTAATGTATCTTGGAGCTATAACCTGACGGGAAGTCGATGTGAGGACGGTTCAACCTACAAGTATACAGTTCACTGTACATTAAAGGGATAGTTCGGAATTTTGGACATAAGACCTATTTTCCAACTCAGCCGGTGTGTTCGAGACGTCTGGAGACGTTTTCAAGAAATTTCATTCAGTTCTTCTAGTTGCCGAGTTCACTTGTGCTATGGCTAGCGCAAGTCAATCGTTCTAGTTAGCATGGCATTAAAAACACTTATCCCACTACTCCACAATGCACCCAAGGCAAATCAATTGTAACGGCAGACTATCGATGTACATATCTGTGTTGATAGAATGTTTGAAATAAAACCAACCTTGCATTTTTAAGGATTTATGTCTCAGCAGCAGCAGCAGCGTGTCACACTTCCTAGTAGGCTATGGCAGCGGCGGACTGATATCACCTAGCACTTATAAGTTACCGGTTCTATAATAGTTTGTTTACCTGCTGTCATTGCTACAGACGCAGAGTAGCCTGCAGTGCCTGCAGTTTTTTTTCCACCCAAACCCAACCGTACCTGTACGAGCCTGAATATACAGAAGAAGAATTGCGCGAGAGGGATGCTCAAAGTGCACAATGTGAATGAGCGTCTGTGGAGACCGAGATAGCCCCCACTGGAGCTGAGAACCGGGACCGAACAAACGGAGACTGGTGGTGCCAGGAGGGATTCCCCGCAACACCTCCGAGGGTTTACGATTCTCCGGACGGAGCAGAGATTCGGGTTCGCGGTGCATAATTGTGGGTTCGCGGGGCCGTGTGCTGCCCGGTGTTTGAGTGAGCTCCGAGGGCTTTTCAGACAGCCTTGGGGGCTTTTGTTTAAAGATTCCCTCCAATGCAAGCAGATATCTTTTTTTTTTTTTTAAGATTATTTTTTATGGCTGGAGTGCCATGCAAGCCTTTTTTTTATTTTCATGCAATGCAGAGAGAGTGTGGAAAGGGGGAGATAGAGGGGGAAGACATGCGCGAAAGAGATGCCGGGCCGGGAGTCGAACCACTGATCTCCGCGTCGAGGCTGTGCCTCCGTACATGGGGCGGCTGCCTTATCCACTGCGCCACCGACCACCCCGCAAGCAGATATCTTATGGAAACTTTGCATCCTTTGAATACGTGGCTCTTCAGTTGAATTCTTCTTCCCGAGTTATGTTCCTAAATGTCTACAGGCCACCTAAATACTGTGCAACCTTTTTTGATGATTTTTCTGAACTACTGTCTATAATCTGTATTGACTTTGACTGTGTGGTTATTGTTGGTGATTTTAACATTCATGTTGACAAACTCCATGACAGGGGGACTAAAGAACTGTGTTGTGTGATTGATAACTATGGTTAGCATTTCTAAGGTTGTTGTGACTGACGTTGCTCTTTCTGATCATTCCTGTGTTTTCTTTGAGAGTGCTATCTCTGTGCAGAGAAATGTTCAAAGAAAAGTAATCAAAAAACGGTATATCACAGAAAACACCTGTGAAACATTTATCCAGGTGTTGTTCTCCATACCCTCCCTCCCTTGGGTCTCAGTAAATGAGCTTGTTGACAATTTCAATGTGAAAATCACAAATATTATTGATGCCATTGCGCCCACTAAGCTGAAACTGGTCCCTGGCAAAAAAAGGTCTCCATGGAGAAATGCCACGTTGGTAAGAACAGAAAAAAGAGTGTCGGAAAGCTGAACGTAGGTGGCGTAAAACAAATCTCCAGGTTCACTATCATATAGAAAGACTTAGAATCTACAATCTGGAACTGAGAAAAGCAAGACAATCCTTCTTCTCGCACATCATTGCCAAAAACAACAATAATGCACAGACCTTGTTTGCTACTGTCGACAGGCTAACAAACCCTCCTGTGTCAGTAGCCCCTGAACTGCTTTCCACCAGGGCCTGCAATGACTTTGCCTCCTTCTTCACAGAAAAAATCCAGAAAATTAGGCAAGCAGTCAGAGCCTCCACATCAGGTGCAGGACATGTGTTGTCCATGTTTCCACTCAAGGTCAATTCAGAAACCATGGCACAATTTCATGTGATTAACCATAAAAACTTGGAGGACATCATACAACATCTGAAATCCTCCTCCTGCTGCCTTGATATTCTGCCAACAGGCCTTTTCAAAAATGCATCAAACTGCATGACCCCAGATCTTTTACAGATTGTAAACACGTCTCTTCTGTTAGGTGTCTTCCCACAGGCCTTGAAAACTGCTGTTATCAAGCCTCTCCTAAAAAAGAACAATTTAGACACTTCACTAATGAACAATTATAGACCAATATCAAACCTCACATTTTTGAGTAAAATCATTGAAAAAGCAGTTTTTAAGCAGCTGAACGACTTTATGGTAATGAACAACTGTTTTGATGTATTCCAGTCAGGATTTAGACCACACCACAGCACCGAGACAGCTCTTGTCAAGGTCTTCAATGACATCCACTTAAACACGGATAATGGTAGAATTTCAGTCTTGGTATTACTTGATCTCAGTGCTGCATTCGACACAGTCGATCACAACATACTCCTAGACCGTCTGGAAAACTGGGTGGGACTCTCTGGCACAGTATTAAAATGGTTTGAATCCTACTTGAAGGACAGAGACTACTTTGTGTCTATAGATAATTACACATCTGAGCGGGCAAAAATTACATGTGGAGTTCCCCAAGGCTCCATTCTGGGCCCTCTTCTGTTCAACATCTACATGCTCCATCATCAAGCAAAATGATCAAAAGTCCATCAGACAGCTGCAGTTAATTCAGAATGCTGCTGCTCGAGTCCTCACTAAGACCAAAAAAGTGGATCACATTACTCCGGTTCTCAGGTCTTAACACTGGCTTCCTGTCTGTCAAAGAATTGACTTTAAAATACTACTGCTGGTTTACAAAGCACTGAATGGTTTAGGACCAAAATACATTTCTGATCTTCTGCTTAGCTACGAACCATCCAGACCTCTCAGATCATCTGGGACAGGCCTGCTCTGTGTCCCCAGAGTCAGAACCAAACATGGAGAGGCAGCCTTCAGTTTTTACGCACCACATATCTGGAGCAAACTTCCAGAAAGCTGCAGGTCTGCTGCAAATCTCAGCTCTTTTAAATCAAGACTGAAGACTTATCTGTTTGCCGCTGCCTTTCAGTAATCAATACTATTTGTGAACTTCTTATGCTGCACTGTATTTTCTATTCCTTGATATTCTTGTTTTTAATGATTTTTTATTTTTTTATTTTATTATTATTAAATTTTAAACTTTATTTTATGCATTTTAATTTTGCTTTTATTTTATTTTAATTCCTTCTATTTTTTTTCACTTTATTGTATGACATTTTTATAATGTGAAGCACTTTGAGACTGCCTTGTGTATGAAATGTGCTATACAAATAAAGTTGCCTTGCCTTGCCTTGCCTTAAGGGCCGACAAATCGGCGGTGTTCAGGTGTGTATTTACTGGCTGGATTCCGAGCAGCGCGTCTTAGAGTTAGAGTCCGACGGAGCATAGTAAAATTCCGCTGCTGCTGAGAAACTAGTCCCTCAAAAAATGGATGATTCATGCGATGCGAGGTTAGTTTTGTTTCAAATATTATTCTATCAACACAGATATGTACATCAACAGTCTAGTGTTTTAATTTATTTGCCTAGGGTGCACTGTGGAGTCGGTATGAGTGTTTTTAATGCCATGCTAACTAGAACGATTGACTTGCGCTAGCCATAGCACAAGCGAACTCGGCAACTAGAAGAACTGAATGACATTTCTTGAAAACGTCTCCAGACGTCTCGAACACACTGGCTGAGTTGGGAAATAGGTCTTATGTCCAAAATTCCGAACTCTTAAGTGCTAAGATCTTCTTAGGAGCGCTCTTAAGAATGCTGTGAAAGAAGGATGTGTTTCCCAGAGTCGCTCTTACCTTAAGAAGATCTTTCACTAAGAAGGAAATGTAAGATCGAGCTGACCCACTCTTAACAGCCTTCTTAGCAACCAAATGCTCAGTGATCAAGCCGCGTCAGGGGAATTTATATCCTCCACTTTTCGAAATAATAAAACAATGCTCAATGTTGAAATGCGCTCATAGTAGAGAAGAAAAAAAACTTTTTTATTGAATTACACGTTTAAGTTTTCCACACACATCTGCATATATGAGTTTATAGTACTACACATAAAAAAAACATCAACAACCCTGTGGCATTTCACAGATATCAATATCTATATAAAGGCGTTGCCAAAGTCCTCGCGTGTGAGAAACCATGGCTGCAATACCGCACATTCTCGCTGCCAACCAACAGCGTCGCCGTGCACGAAGCCAGACAGTTTACATAAATGCATACGTGCATCAGCACTTCTCCCCACTGGACGTGCTGTCAGACCAGGCTGTCCAGGCAAAGTACCGGCTGCCCCGTGCGGAGATCCAACGGCTGATCACTCTGGTGTCTCCACACACCCAGAGAGCAACCCGCTGCAATTTTGCCCTCAGCCCGGAGGTGCAGCTCCTGGCTGCGCTGGGTTTTTACGCAGTGGGGAGCTTCCTGGAGGTGGTGTGGGATGGCACCAGCCTCAGCAAGGCACGGTGTCACAGAGTGTGGCAGCTGTTATTTGAAAAAAACACATGCAACTTAATTACAACAAAACAATCACAAAACTTTAAAAAAATATTTTCTTTAGAATGTTAAAGCGGGAGACAACCCTAGTGCTAACCCTAGTGCCAAAAATCCATTCATTTTCCTCATAGACATTGTCAGAGCAATCTGTCATTTGTCTCTGCATGGACGTATTGGTTTAATCAGAAATACCCAATATGAACTATAGTGACCGGCTGTTTATTTTATATAAACTAGTGCTGCATTATATGCACTAACAGAACATTTCAAAAAGGTCCACAATAGAACATGCAAATATGGAAAAAAGAACAAGGAAATATTCTGCTGTGAAGTCAGAATGATAAATCCTTTTCACTCCATAGAACAACAAGTCAGCTTAGTCCTCCTTTACATTCAGCCCGTTACTGAGACAGACCAGTCTGTTTACGTTGTCAGAGTAATCAACTGAAAGTCATCAGTGTCTCCACAGTTCATGTTAAAAGTCTTTATTTAGTTCAGTAGTTTGTCTTCTCTCTCACTCGCACACACACATCAACGTATTCTCATGAATTTTCGTATGGAAACGTACGACAAGTTATGTACTATTTTTCGTGTATTATCCTACGAATTTCGAAATGACACCAGTGCGCATGCGCAATGTTTTCGTGTTTTATCCTACGAATATCAAAATGACGCCAGTGCGCATGCGCGACTCCCTGCAGTGAAAAATGGCTTCCATTCCTTTCATTCATAATGGAAAATGCAGCATAATGCAGCATTTTAAAGTTGTTTCAGCATTAAAGTACGTTTTGAGCTAAACCCCCTGAAGGATATGGTCAGGTTTAGGTCTGATGGTCTCTAACTACCAGCATAAAGCGCATCGTTTACGTGACTACGGCTCTGTATAATACGTAGGAAATCATACGAAAATATCGCGCTTTACTTTTCGTACTTTTTAGTACGAAAGCTGAGTGAGAGCAGCCTGCACACACACACACACACACACACACACACACATACACTCACACACACACACACAGAGCTGATGACAGATCAGAGACCAATCAAAGCACTTTAATGTGTCTCTGTGTCCGTATGGTGCACATTAAGCTTTCATCAACACACACTACTTCCTCCTGTTTGTTTGACAAAAACTACACATTGCCCAGCTGTTTTACTGATCTTTCTGTAAAAACACAAGCACATGAGAGGGAGGTACATGTGTCTAAGGGAGGCTTCCATGCTTTGCATAACTTTACATGACTCATAATCTGTGGACAAAGAAAGAAGAATGAGCCATCAGGCCACCGGGAAAGACGAAAGCTAAAGTTAAAATGGCTGATGTTGCTACCACATTCCTCCCCGCACCTGGGAAAGTTTCACGCCAGGTTGGTCAATGATCTCAAAAATACGATCGAGAATGCCCTCGCTCGGCAGACCCTAACAATAATCTACTAAGGCTATGAAGAATGATGACTGTTGCATTACTGATCTTGAGGAAGCTTTATCAAGCCACAGCGATAGCATTGTTGACCTCCAAGACATGTGATTTGTCGCTGACACTGGATGATTATGAAAACAGATTGAGGCACTGCAACTTGAAAATGATCGGGCGCATGGCGTCCGACTTCCCATTTGTCCGACTTCCCATTTGTCCGACTTCCCATTTCTCCGACCATACATTTCGATATTTTTTTGTCCATTAGTCCGACCTCCCATTTCCCCGACCTAAGTATGCCCGGTGTTACGACTCCCAGTAATTACGACAGTGTATTAGACCGACTAATCCGGCCCAGAAGCAGGATAGACTGAGATATCAACTTAATCTCCTGTATTTTGACGGCGCCACAGTGTAGTCAAAAGTGCGTGGGTCCTGCTCCTGTTCCTTTTATTTTTTAAGACATGTGCACAGATGTGATACAGTCAGTGAAAGCTTAATTAATAAACACAAAGTCTCGGCATCCGAAGGAGGAGATGCCTTGAACGGGAAGCAGACCGTGGTGGATTTCAATCACACACTGTTGCAACTTTAGAACATTTTATCCAGGAAAAAAAAGACTTACAAACACGGACCAAAACGGCTCCATAATACGCACAAAAATCCAAAAGAAACTAAAGTTAAAAAAGATAAAATAATAATCTCTGCATGACATTTTGTTCAGTGAAATCCACAGACAAGACAGCTGCAGAAGTGGGGCGTCAGTTTATTTTGAAAAGTGCTGGGGACAATAAACATATACTGGAGTTTGTTTTGAGGGGTGCTGGGTAGGCTGGTTCGTTAGTTTTGACTTTTGTTAACACTAGAGGTGACCCCGAATAGTCGTTGATTGGATTCGGAGGAGTCTCATTCACTGTTCATCAAATCATCGCAAAATGTGGTTATGAAAAAAAGACCGTACCATTCTGACTCCATAGGGGTACTCACTGCTGCTACATATAATGGCCGCGTTTCCCAGATTCGATTGTTCTTAAGGACTTAAGAAGGCTCTTAAGAAGGGTTCGGCTAAGAATGAGCGCTAAGATACGGCTGTTTCCCAGACGCGTTCTTAACTGCCTTCTTAGGAGAACCTTAAGATCAAGCGAAAGATCTTCTTAAGAAGCTCTTAGTGGGAGCTGTCCACCGCGGTGGTGCTGAAACTGAATCAATGGATGCCAGGTAAATCGATCACCCACCTCTTTATCAGCGCATAAGTCACACACAGCGCCCCGTGGTCCCCCCACACAGGTGCAATTAGGCTACGCATGTATTGTGTGTGTGTGTGTGTGTGTTTGTACCAACAGCTGTATCCAAGTAGTAATCAAGCCCATTAGCGTATATATACCCCCGTGGATATAGGCACACACATGTGAGAATGGAAGAAAGCAGCAGCAAGCGAACCAAGCGGGCACCGGCGTTCACCGCGGAGATGGGCGTAGTGCTTCCTACCGATCCAGCATGGATCCACCAGGGAGGGATTGTGGATTGGAACAAGGGTGGCTGGGTGGCTGCGCTGCGTAAAAACGCCAGGAGCTGCACCTCAGGGCTGAGGGCAAAGTTGCAGCGGGTTGCTCTCTGGATGTGTGGAGACAACAGAGTGATCAGCCGTTGGATCTCCGCACGGGGCAGCCGGTACTTTGCCTGGACAGCCCGGTCTGACAGCACGTTCAGTGGGGAGAAGTGCTGACGCACGTAAGCATTTATATAAACTGTCTGGCTTCGCGCACGGCGACGCTGTTGGTTCGCAGCAAGAATGTGCTGTATTGCAGCCATGGTTTCTCACACGCGCGGACTTTGGCAACGCCTTATAGAGTAGCAGGTGGAGCCTCTCTGGATGAGGTTCAGCTGAGTTCAATTACATCTGTTTCCTTGATATCTGTGAAATGCCACAGGGTTGTTGATGTGTTTTCATGTGTAGTACTATAAACTCATATATGCAGATGTGTGTGGAAAACTTAAACGTGTAATTCAACGAAAAGTTTTTTGTTTTTTTTAGCGCATTACAACATTGAGCATTGTTTGTTTATTATTTCGAAAAGTGGAGAATATAAATTTCCCTGACACGGCTTGATCACTGAGCATTTCGTCGCTAAGAAGGCTGTTAAGAGTGGGTCAGCTCGATCTTACGTATGAGGGGCCGTCTGGGACATAATTCAGAATTACCTCTCACACACACATGTGAAATGCTCTTATATACACTACTGAAACACTCTCACATAAACAACTGAAAAAGTATTTGCTCACAGACACTACTGAAACGCTCTCACACACACTACTGAAACGCTCTCATACACACTACTAAAACGCTCTCACACACACTTCTAAAATGCTCTCATACATACAAGTAAAACTCTCTCACACACACTACTAAAACGCTCTCACACACACTACTAAAACGCTCTCATACACACTACTAAAACGCTCTCACACACACTACTAAAATGCTCTCATACACACTACTGAAACGCTCTCACACACACTACTGAAACGCTCTCACACACACTACTGAAACACTCTCACACACACTACTGAAACGCTCTCACACACACAACTGAAACGCTCTCATACATACAAGTAAAACACTCTCACACACACTACTAAAACGCTCTCATATAACCAAGTAAAATCCTCTTACAAATTAAAGTGAAGTAGTGTGTACGAGAGCATTTTAGTAGTGTATGTGAGAGAGTTTTACTTGTATGTATGAACACATTTTAGTAGTGTGTGTGAGAGCGTTTTAGTAGCGTGTGTGAGAGCGTTTCAGTAGTGTGTGTGAGAGCGTTTTACTTGTATGTATGAGAGCGTTTTTAGTAGTGTGTGTGAGAGAGTTTTACTTGTATGTATGAGAGCATTTTAGAAGTGTGTGTGAGAGCGTTTTAGTAGTGTGTATGAGAGCATTTCAGTAGTGTGTGTGAGAGCGTTTCAGTAGTGTGTGTGAGCAAATACTTTTTCAGTTGTTTATGTGAGAGGGTTTCAGTAGTGTATATGAGAGCATTTCACATGTGTGTGTGAGAGGTAATTCTGAATTATGTCCCAGACGGCCCCTCATACTTACGTTTCCTTCTTAGTGAAAGATCTTCTTAAGCTAAGAGGGACTCTGGGAAACACATCCTTCTTTCACAGCGTTCTTAAGAGCGCTCCAAAGACGATCTTAGCACTTAAGAGCTTCTTAACGAATCTGGGAAATGCGGCCAATTTATTTGACTTGTAATAGCCTATAGCCTTTTTTGATACAAATTAAGTGATTAATGTGCATTGGAGGTCCTGAAAGAAAAACAAAACAACAGCGCTGTCCATGGTGCTGTGATCGACCCCTGAACCGACTAAGCCCTGATGCTCATGGCCCCACCCCCAGCCCCCACCTCTGCTGTAAAGGCTAATAAAATCATAGAAGGTCATATGACCGTTGTAGATAGAAGGAAAAAATTGAAGGAAAAGACAAATTTGGGTTATCTGAGTGGTTAATTGTAATATCCATTACTAGGCTGATCATGTTTTTGTTTAAAATAGGGTCTGTGAATATCATTTCCTCATTTATTGATGCAGTCATTTGGGTACTTAATGATCAGTAAAACAAAATGCCTCGAGTCCATATTTATGTTTCTTCAGTACCTATGGCTGATGGTTTGGCTAATTTTAAATAAAATATTGCCCACCCCTGTGTTATTACAGTAACACTGGTGCACATTGTGCGCAAATGATGCGCTGAGGTCCGGGTTGTTAGCGGAGCTTTCTATGGTGCTGATCGGCCTCCATGACGATGCGTCGCAACAGGGCTCTGGGTCAGAGAGGCTTATGTATTTGCCACTTTCTTTTATTTTTGCCACCTGATTCTCTGTTTGTGTACACTTTTGTTATCGTGCTTATGACACGCACTGTCCCCTGCAGATTGGCAGCCGACTTAGACAAAGAATTACCGTAAATTACCAAATAATAGCCGGGTTTCAATTAACCGCCAGGTTCCCTTTAAACGCCGGGTGCAGGTGTATATTTTGATAAATAACCGCCGGTTCCAAATAAATGCCGAGTCTAATTATTATTATTTGTTTAAATCAAGGAAGAAGACGTGTCCACTGACACTGCACGTTTTTCTTCTTCGCCTTCTTCACGTATTGTGCTTTCTGTCAGTCAATATCACACTGATGATCACCATGGCTCCGGTGCAGCAAAAAAGTACGACTTGAAATTCAAACTTTCTGTCTTAAAATATGCAGAGGAGGAGCAGCCGCTAGACGTTTCTCTGTCGACCAGAAGAGAGTGAGACATTGGCGGAAAAATTAAACGGAGCTTCAGCGTCTGTCCGAGGAGGACAGCAACAGGGCCAGGCTGCCTGGTGGAGGTGAAGAAGGCTAGCGAGGAGCTGGAGATAAACATGCGGGGATGGGTTATCAGCAAACGGGTACGCCACGAGAGAGTGTCCCGCAAAATGATCAGGGCGATGATGAAACAAATGTACGCCACTGTGAGTGACAGCAGAGATGAGGAGTTTGCCGCGAGTGCTGGTTGGATAAATCGTTTCCTCCGCCGCAACTTCACTTGCAGAAGACGAACAACTATTGACCAGAAGGATGCCAGAGAATTCACAGAGAAGCTGGAGAAGTTTGTGACATTTTCATCCCGGATTTTTGAGAGGAAGGAATTAAAGCCTGGTCCAAATAAACGCCTGGTCCCAAATAAACGCCTGGTCTGTTAAGTGATTGAAACAAATAAACGCCTGGTCCCAAATAAACGCCTGGTCTGTTAAGTGATTGAAACAAATAAACGCCTGGTCCCAAATAAATTAAAAATTAGCAAAAGCGAGAAAACTTATCGTCCTTAAGTAAATAAGTGAATCTGTCAAGGCATCATGCCGACAATGCAGCCTGTGGCGTTTGAACGCACCTCCAAGACACAAAAAAGCGACTGTGTGGTTCTTTTAACGGTTTAATTTCCCAAAGCAGGTGAAAACACAGACACACTTGATTACATAATAGTAATACATGTCAAAAATAACGAAAAAGCCATCAAATTAACAAACTGAATAATCCAAAATCCATAAACAACAGTGGCCGCGTTTCCCAGGGCCGCGTTTCCCAGATTCGTTAAGAAGCTCTTAAGTGCTAAGATCTTCTTAGGAGCGCTCTTAAGAACGCTGTGAAAGAAGGATGTGTTTCCCAGAGTCGCTCTTAGCTTAAGAAGATCTTTCACTAAGAAGGAAACGTAAGATCGAGCTGACCCACTCTTAACAGCCTTCTTAGCGACCAAATGCTCAGTGATCAAGCCTCGTCAGGGAAATTTATATTCTCCACTTTTCGAAATAAAACAATGCTCAATGTAGAAATACGCTCATAGCTGCAGACCACTGGCGCAAGAAACATAGGCTCATAGTAGAGAAGAAAAAACAACTTTTTATTGAATTACAGGTTTAAGTTTTCCACACACATCTGCATATATGAGTTTATAGTACTACACATAAAAAAAACAAAGTAAAGAAAAAGCCAAAGTCCATGGCTGCAATACAGCACATTCTCGCTGCGAACCAACAGCGTCGCCGTGCGCGAAGCCAGACGGTTTCCATAAATGCATACGTGCATCAGCACTTCTCCCCACTGGACGTGCTGTCAGACCGGGCTGTCCAGGCAAAGTACTGGCTGCCCCGTGCGGAGATCCAACGGCTGATCACTCTGTTTTCTCCACACATCCAGAGAGCAACCCGCTGATATTTTGCCCTCAGCCCGGAGGTGCAGCTCCTGGCTGCGCTGCGTTTTTACGCAGTGGGGAGCTTCCTGGAGGTGGTGGGGGACAGCACCGGCCTCAGCAAGGCATCGGTGTCACGGAGTGTGGCAGCTGTGACACCGATTCTCCTGCGCCATGCCCGGACCCACATAAAGATTCCCACCACACAGGACGATGTCCGCCAGGTCCACCAAGGGTTCCACGCAGTGGCTGGGATCCCCCGGGTGATCGGTGTGGTGGATGGCACCCTCATTCCATTCTCACATGTGTGTGCCTATATCCACAGGGGTATATATGCGCTAATGGGCTTGATTACTACTTGGATACAGCTGTTGGTACAAACACACACACACACACACACACACACAATACATGCGTAGCCTAATTGCACCTGTGTGGGGGGACCACGGGGCGCTGTATGTGACTTATGCGCTGATAAAGAGGTGGGTGATCGATTTACCTGGCATCCATTGATTCAGTTTCAGCACCACCGCGGTGGACAGCTCCCACTAAGAGCTTCTTAAGAAGCTTCTTTGGCTTGATCTTAAGGTTCTCCTAAGAAGGCAGTTAAGAATGCGTTTGGGAAACACCCGTATCTTAGCGCTCCTTCTTAGCCGAACCCTTCTTAAGAGCCTTCTTAAGTCCTTAAGAACGATCGAATCTGGGAAACGCGGCCACTGATGGTCAAAAAGAGGCAAACATTTAAACCATGACTGTGAATCTCCTTCGCCTCAAGCCTTTCCAAACTGACCCAGAGCCGGTTCGGTCCAAAGTTGGAATTCTGGATGGTCGGATTTAGCCCTGGTCGGAATACAGAGATTATTTTGGTCGGAGCAATGGGCGGTCGGACTTTTGGGCCGTCGGACTGACGTATGCTCCCCAAAATGATCAACCCGGTGGAAATAGTGGAAGGGACTGATCCTCTCCAAACTTCAAAATAAGACCGTTGATCATGAATTTCAACAATTATCATGGCAAAGAGCATGGTTGTCTTTTCCACAGATTAAAGGGAAGGCTCTTCATTGCCAGAAAGGAGGGCCATTTCACAGGGACGTTTCGCACATTTGCTGTTGTGCTAAAGGTGGGCAACAAGGCAGAGACTCTTTCCTACAACACAATGGACGATGTGAAAATATATTTTTCAACATGTACTCACTTTTTTTAATACTTTATTTACAATTTGTAACTTTACAAAACTGTACAGAACATACCACAGTAGAGAAACAGTCAAACATAAAAGAAAACAGAAGAAAAAAAGGAAAAGAAAGTGGGCTGCCAGACAGTTGTGATTTTACATAAGTAGACTTACAGAAAAAACATAGTTGCAGTTGAAGAATTATTGGAGGAAACTTGAGGATAAGATCAAACGTAACTTTACTCCGCTTCGGTTCCGGAACGATACAAACATATATTCCCACACTGCTCATGTAGTGACGGATCACTCCGCTTATATATAAACTAGTTCCATTTACATATCACAACATCCCCCCTGTTTAGCTAGAGAATCAGGAAAATACATAACACTGTGTATTAACAACATTTTTGAAACTAAATTCAGTGCTTATTAAAAAACCATAAGCATTAACATATCATGAGAATGATTCAATCCATTGACATTGTCAAACTATTATTATTATTATTATTATTTTTTAAACATATTCCTCACATGACAGTAATGTTTCACTCTCTCTTTTTTTTTTTTTTTTTTAAGTACTATCAATCTCACTGTTAGACATAGTCCTTGTAGTGAGATGGTTTGACCACAGCCCTTCCTATCCTTGTACGCACTGGCTGAGGGCTTTTTGGGTCTGGTGGCTCAGTCTCAGTTCCACAGGGTGGTGCGATTTGTGGTTGATCGCTATGAACCTCTTGTCCTTCATCCAGTGTGTGTGGCTCAGCAAAGCGGGGTCTTTCTGTAGTTTGTTGTATTTGTGTGTGGTATGGTCCACGCAAGTGACTTCTGCAACGCCTTATCTTGTTTCCATTTGGTGTTTGCACAATGTAGCTCCGTGGCTCATTGAGCTTTTGGAAGACAACTGCTGGTTGCCATGTTCTTCTGTCTTTGTTCCACACAGTCACATGTTGTCCAGGATGGAGTAGAGGGAGTTCTCTGCGACAGTTGCGGTCGTGGTGTTTCTTCATCACAGCTGTTCTGTGAGCCAGATGCTGTCGGTGTCCCTCTTTACCTGGATCTGCTCGGCTCGGCAGTAGGGTGGAGACAGGCCTACCAAAAAGCAGTTCTGCAGGTGAAGGCAGTTTGCTGTCAATAGGTGTCGCCCTAACTTGTAGCAAGGCTATGGGTGCAGTCGAATAGTCTTTTTTGCTTAGGAAGGTTCCTAACTGAAGAAGTGACCCGGAAGTAAACAAGTGGCCGCCATGATAAGAGCCGTTCGAATTCTCTAAATGCAAAGGAAAGGAGCTCCAATGCTTCTTTTCAGAGCTCCTTTAGCATAGGATGCAACGGACCTTCCTATGCGAAAGGAAAGGAGATCACGCCGACCCACAATTCTTAGCGAGAGCAACATTTAAAGTGCCGCACACCTCGGCCGTTCATGAAAACAAACAATATGCCTATTTGCATATTTAACAATTACTTTCAAGCAGACATATAGTAATTGGAATAGTGATGATAAATGTGTGGACAGTGATAATTGAATGGTATTTTTTTTTATTATTATTTCAATCATGTTACAAATGTTTGACAAAAACGAAACTAAAACCACAAATGAAACGTAAATAAAGCAACCGGTCAAACAGGAAGGATGAGCTGCTGGACCTGAAGCCGGTCAGTGAACCAGCTGTTGATAAAACCAACATGTGGAGAAGTGGACGATGCGCTTTTTGTAGTCCATTATTGTAGTTTATCCAGCGCAGACGCACGTCAATCGCCGGTGCCGATCATCAGCTGTCAATCATCAGCGGCCGTGTTTTAATGACGTAGCTTAGTGAAAGTCTGGTCGGATTCTCTGAGCTCCGTGGTCGACTTTTCCTAAGTCCTTTTGAGTTCTCCTATCGCCTTTCCTTAACCCCATGACGTTTTCCCCAGAGGTCAAGGAATAGGAGTTAGGAATAGGAGTTAGGACCTTATTTTTTGACTATTCGACTGCACCCTGTGTGTAGGTCATCTTTGTTTTGTTGTGTTTTCTTCACGATGCTTTTGATGTGTTGCACATGTCTTTCAACAAAGCCGTTGCTCTTGGGATAGTGGGGTGAACTGGTGGTGTGTCTTATTCCCCAATCCTTTATCAGTCTTTGGAAAGCTTGTCCTGTGTATTGTGGTCCATTATCAGTCAGTATTTCTTCTGGACGTCCGAAAAATGACATGTACGACTGCATTTTCTGTGTGACTGCATGGCTGGATATTGGAGTAGGCATTTCATCCACAAGTGGATATTTTGAGTATCTGTCTACAGTCAACAAGTAGTGGCGGCCATTGATTTCAAACAGGTCAGAAGCTATTGACTGCCACGGTTTTGACGGTATTTCATGCGGTTTGAGAGGTTCTTTTGGATTTGCATCTTGATGTTCTGCACAAATGCTGCATGATTTGCAGACTCTTTCAATGTCGTCATTCATCTTTGTCCAGTAGACACTTTGTCTTGCCAGCCGGCGTGTTTTTTCTATGCCCTGATGTGCAACGTGTAGCTGTTTTAGGATGTCATCAGTCAGAGAGTCTGGGATAAGTACCTGTCTGCCCTTGAATATGACTCCTGACTCCACAGCGAGTTCATCTCTGAATGACCAATATGGACGCAGGTCTTTGGGTAGATCCTTTATGGTTTCCGGCCATCCCTGATGAATGAGTTCCTTTAGTGCAGTGGTTCCCAAACTGTGTGCCGCGGCACACTGGTGTGCCGTGAGGCAAGTCCAAGTGTGCCGTGGGATTTTGTGACAACCATAGCCTACTGCAATATAGTATACAACTAGACAAAAATAATTATTTTAATTTACTATATACTACTTTGAATGCACTCATTCCATAATACAGAGGCAAACTCTTTATCTAAAAACTATTTAAAGGAGTCATCACCTGGTTTTATACGTATCCAGCCCCCCTTGGATCGCTTTGGATCAATTCGTAAAACTTATTAGAAAAAAAAAAAAAAAATTTAATCTAACATTGAGCTTGTTCTGACCCTTTTTCGTACCGCGATTTTATCACGCGAGATTACGCGCGAGGTTTTGACTGGTCCGGATGTGCATTGTATAATATGTAATGAGGCGCGCGTTGATTCGCCGCAGGAAGGACAGAGCCGGGGGGGCTTGCCTGCATGCAGACTCCAAAACATAATGGCGGCGCTTCGGCGATTTCAGGTAGCGGACGGGGCGGGGTTGGGTGGTGAAAGAGGGGTGGGCTTATGCAAGTAGTCGCCACGGTGACGTCACCGAAGGCGCAGAATCAAAATCTCGTGCTTTAGGAATGCACACCCTTGTGTGCTATTCCTGTTCGGAAAAAGAGCAGAAGCGAAAAAACGGCGCCACTTTCAAACTCCAGCCTTTCAGGCAAGTTTCAACTGAGGTCAAACACAGATATGCATGTTTTAACAAGAGAAATTGCGATTTCCAGGTGATGACTCCTTTAAAAAATCCTCAAAGAGGATCCCACATTCCGCTGTTCGCGCAGTTGCGCAGGTGGGAATTTAATTTAGACTGTGACACATCAAAGGCAGTAGGTCAACACAACATTAAAACATAAACAAGAGGGAAAATGGAGCGCTTTCTCGTGCGGAGCAAACCACCAACCACCAGTGCAGAGACTGCCGAGTCCGACAACCCACCGAAAGAAAAGAGGAAAAAAACTGTCAGCCGACAGTATCATGAAAGTTACCTGTCTTATGGCTTCAGTTGGACCGGGGATGTCAACATTCCTCAGCCGGAGTGCGTCCTCTGTCGGGAGAAGTCAGCTAATGCTAATATGGTTCCAAGCAAGCTGAAGAGGCACTTGGAAACCAAACATCCCTTCCACGCTGAGAGAAACCTGGCCTATTTCAAAAGAGCGCGGGATCTGAACCAGAGGCAGCAAGACCATTTGTTGTTGTTGACCGGATTGTGTGAAAGTGTCTGAAAAGGCAATGGAGGCTAATTACATGCTAGTGGAGCTTATTGCAAAGCAAAAGAAGCCTCACACAATAGCGGAGACACTCATCCTCCCTGCTTGCAAAATAATTGCAGGTGTCATGCTGGGTCCAGATGCCGCAAATGAGCTATCCAAGGTGCTGGCATCTGATAACACGATCAAAAGAAGAATAGATGACATGTCAGAAGACATTGAACAACATTTAACAGAGAAACTGCAGGCGAGCGGCAGATTTTCTCTTCAAATAGATGAATCGACCGACATAAGTGGGGCTGCCCAGCTCCTGGCAAACGTCAGGTATGTTGACAGTGACTCTATTAAAGAGACTTTTTTCTTCTGTAAAGAAATGGCAAGCCATACAACGGGAGAAGAAATATTCAAGGTAACTGATAACTACTTAAAAGAAAACAATCTGTGCTGGAGTATGTGCGTCAGTCTGTGCACGGATGGTGCGGCATGCATGACGGGGAGAGTGAGAGGCTTTATTGCAAAGGTAAAAGCACAAAATCCACAGATAGTGACCAACCACTGCATTTTGCACCGAGAGGCATTAGTTGCCAAAACCATGCCCCCGGAGTTGACTGAGGTGCTGAATCAGGCTGTGCAGATGGTGAATTACATCAAATCAAGGCCCCTGAAATCTCGCCTTTTCTCCCAGCTGTGCGCTGAGATGGGAGCCGACCACCAAAGCCTGATCCTCCACACAGAGGTACGATGGTTGTCTCGGGGGAAAGTCTTATCCCGTTTTTACGAGCTTCGGGAAGAGCTTTTGGAATTTTCACGTGAACACGCTGTCCCACATAAGGACAGGCTCGCGGATGAGAGCTGGTGCGCCAGGCTGGCTTACCTTGCAGACATATTTGGGCATCTCAACGAGTTAAACGCCAAGTTTCAGGGCAGGAATGAAAACATTTTATCATCCACAGACAAGATTCGGGGCTTTATGGGCAAACTGACCCTGTGGCGCGAGGCTTTGGAACAGGGCTCCATGAACATGTTCCCGCTGGCATCAGCTGCGCCACAGGCAGCCAGTGAGCGCGCTATATATGCCGAACACCTTCAGACCTTAAAAGAGAGGTTTGAGCGCTATTTTCCACGTGTGGCGGACATCGAGGACAATGACTGGATCCGAGACCCATTCAACCAGGAGTCCGAGTCCTCAACCGAGAAGCTCACTATGAAGGAGAGAGAGGAGAGCGCAGAGCTCCGTGCGGACTGCACGCTGAAACTGAAATTTAGTGAGCTCACACTGGTACTATTGGTTTGTGCATCAGAATATCCAACCATCTCCCACCACGCTATCGACCAACTTCTTCATTTCCCCACCACCTACCTGTGTGAGTTGGCGTTCTCCACTCTTGTTTACATGAAGAACAAGACCAGGTCACGGCTCTCTGTTGAGCAGGACTTGCCCTCTCCTCCGTGCCACCAAGGATTAAAAAAATCTGTGCGCCCCGACAGGCACATGTGTCCCACTGATTTGTTAGTAGGCAGAATATTTACAAAAAAAGCCTGATTCTAAATGTTACAGTTATAATTTGTGGGTCAGATTCAGGACCATGCCGCTTTCTCATGGACAGTTCTCTGCTGAATTTCTGTTTCCTTTGCCTCACCTGTCTGGCTGAAATGGGTGTGTTTGATTAAGCCCAATTTGATAAAGTTTAAATATGTTTGTGAAGTATTTTGTTAATAAATATTTCATGAGTAGAATAGTTGTCTTTGTCACATCTTATTTGGCATTAGTAAATAATTATAAACTTAACAGATAAACAGATGATATTAGTGATAACACGTGTTATAAGGCTATTTTGCACAATAGGTGTGCCTTGAAATTTTTATTTGTCCTTTGGTGTGCCTTGGGCACAAAAAGTTTGGGAACCACTGCTTTAGTGCACTGAGCTTCGGATCGGCAGTAGTTTGGATCCGCAGAGCATCTTGCTTTTCATGTGAGAAGTTTATTATGGCGATGGTGTGCCGCTCTGGATCCTCGATCTCTACATCGACATATATGCGCTCATCCAGCTCAATGTCACTGTTGTTTTCAGGGTTTGGTAAACGACTGAGAGTGTCTGCCAGTATCATTTCTTTTCCACGTAGCTTCGTAGTTGTATCTTTGGGTCTTGATAAGCATCCGCTGAAGTTGAGGTGGTGCTGCATGTCGTGGTTTTGCACATATGGTTACAAGTGGTTTGTGGTCTGTTATCACAAGGAATGACTTTCCGTACAGGTAAGTGTGGTATCGTTGCATTCCACACACTATTGCGAGCATTTCACGTTCGATGTTGCTGTATCTTGACTGGCAGTCTGTCAGAGTCTTTGACCCGAATGCAATGGGTCTGTTATTCTGCACTAGCGCCATGCCTAGGCCTTTTTGTGATGCATCTACTTCGAGCGTCATAGGTGTGCTTGCATCATAGTATTTTAGACATGCATCCTCTGTGATGGCTGATTTTAACTCCTCAAAGCATTTCTGGTGATCTGCCTCCCATATCCATAGAGCTTCATTTTTTAGCAGACCCCTCAAGATGTGTGCTTTCTCTGCAAACTTCGGTATGTAGGCTGAGAGGTAGGTTAACACTCCTAAGAATCTGTAAAGCTCGTCCTTGTTTTGAGGTGTTGGCATTTTCTGTATGTCTCTTATTTTGGCAGGGTCTGGTTTTATGCCACTATCTGTGTACATGTTGCCAAAGAATGATATGCTTTTCTGCTTTATTGCACATTTTTCACTATTGAACACCATACCTGCTTCTGCAGCCCGTTCCATCAGGTTGATCAGGTGCTTGTCATGCTCCTCTTCGTTTTTTCCGTTCTTGGGATACACACAGTCCAAATGGAAGACGTCTCCAGCAGTATCTGCCAAATGGACTGCGAAACGTCGTTAGGAGCTGAGAATCCTCGTCAAGATGTATTGACCAGTATCCTGCCTTTGCGTCGAGTTTACTGAAAAGCTTTGCATCAGCAAATTTTGGATTCAATTCCTCAACGGTGGGTATCTTGTGTGGGCATCTTTTCAGGCTGGCGTTTAACTTTTGTGGATCTAGGCAAATCCGTAATGATCCGTCTTTCTTTGTGCTGAATGCAAGGCTAGAGCACCAATCAGTGTGTTGTTCTACTTTTCGTAGTACACCTTCTTCCATGAGTTTGTGGAGCTCATCTTGAAGCTTGTCTTTGATGTGGATGCTGCATTTTCGTGGTGGATCAATGAATGGTTCGGCGTCATCCTTCAGGAGAAGTTTGGCAGTTCCCTTGAAGTTCCCTATTTTATCAAACTGATTCGGATATGCTCTCTTGAGGTCATCACAGGTAAGTATTTTCAGTTGTTTCACTGGTTGTGTGATTTTCTTGTTGTCATCAGGTTTTCCTTTGATTGTGTCCACGTGCACGGTCACAAGTTTCAGCAGTTCACTTGTGGGTAATCCAACTACAGCTGGCCCTGGTACATCCACTACGTAGAACTTTGCGTTGACCCACTTGGTCTCTTTGTACTGGCATGGAATGTTGATGGTTCCGAGGCATGGAATCTCATGACCACTGTAAGCAGACAGTTTTAGGTTGTTTTTCTTCAGTCTTTTGTATGCATGTGCATTGTTTCCATACATTTGTCTGAATGTGCGCAGTGGAAGAGTGTTTCCAAATGCCCCTGTGTCGATTTTCAGGCGAAGCGTGTGTCCATGGCCTAGTACATCAGGTGGTCTCACGTTCCACTGCATGAAAAGTGGGATTTTCGTCAGTTAGCGGCCCTGTAAATTGCCGTGGCAGTTCAGGTTTACGACTGCACACGGCAATTTGCAGGAAACACCGAAAACTGACGTGAATTGCCGGGAATTGACGTGGGCCTTGCTTGGCAGTTGTCCCCCCATGACCCCCCTCCCCGTTATCCTAGGGGAGGCTTTAACATGTAAAGGAAAATGCTGTGAGCTATACAAATGCAAATCAGGGTAGCAGGGGGAGTTTTACCCCAGGTGACATTTTTCTGAAAGGTGTTAACTTCATTTAATCTTCATTCAAAGATATAACTTCATTTCATCTTCATTCAAAGATACACAAAACAATTTGCTTCAACAATTACTTTTAATCAGGCTTTGCCACAAAGGTAAAGGGTCAAGGATGGGTTCATAGATCATAGATCTCGGCTGTGTTCGAAATGCCATACTAACGTCCTACTCGTACTTAATTGTGACGTAAATTTGAGTACGTAGTGCGTTCACATACAATAGTATGTGAATTTGTGTACGCGAGAAATGCCCGGATGTATACTGCATTGGCAAGAATTTCTGAGTATACAGCGGACTTTGCTAAATCTACTCAACTTCCCCAAAATGCATTGCGGCTCGTCTGACTTCTGAAAAGTTTTGGATAATGGCGGACGACTGCGGTGATTCTGGCGACAGCCCGACACAAACCGCGTACACATGTAAGTATACTGTAACATGACTTTTATGTTTCCAGCTGACTTTTAAATCCTATTGATAATGAACGTTACTTTATTGTTGTTGGCATTGTACGTTAACGTTACGAATCGAAGGTCCTGCCAGCCGGCTAGCCTACTGACGGTAATTTACCATAGGGGTTAGCGAGCGCAAGCGAAGCGGAAAATGTGCCGTTTTTACCGACGTTAACTAATAATATAGTGCTTATGTTAAACCGTGGTTATATATTTACTAACGGTGATTAATAACGCTGTGCACCGTTGTCCGTTAAAGGGACGGATGCAGACACCGGGCGCCTCATTCAGTGGAGGGAACGATGAGGAGAAGTTCACCGGCAGGAGGAATGCTGCTCTGAGAGGCTTCACTTAAGAAAATGTGGTTTAAATGTTGTAATTCTTACATCCAGGACTGCTGGAGACTCTGAGGATGTCCCAGGACTGCTGGAGTGGCTGGGCTTCGTCGCTGTCACCCCCATCACCACCGTGGAACTATGGACATGGAACCCATCTGTTCTGTTAGTAAGCAGTGGACGAGGTTCTCCGTGGAACGCCTTGAAAGACAGAAGTCCTTCTTTAAAGAGACTAACGTTAACTCGAAGAAGAGAAGACGGGTGAACAATCCCAAGATTGCGGTAAGAATATGTTCGGTGACTGCTAGCTAAGCTAAAATTAGCAAAGCAAGCCCAAGCTAAAAGTAGCTTAAAAGCTAATAGTAGCATAGTAGCCTTGTAAAAGAACAAGAGAGAGGAACCAGTGTAACGTTAAGTTGCTTTGTTAAGTGTATGTTGTTGGTCTTTTACAGGAAGCAGTACGCCGTCTTCACAACTCGGAGACAAATTGTAGGCGCTACGAACCGGAGCAAGGGTACGATTTAAAGAATATGCTTTCATTCTGCTGTATAAGGAAATAGATGCGTTAACAGTAGATACCGATCTTAACATTTTGTTTTCACAGACGAACCTCGCCTCATAACGAAGCTGTGACCTTACTTGCTCGGAGCTTTGTCCGCAAGTCCGGATTTCTATGACGCTGATAGTGACGCCATTGTGTGTAAGTAACTTTTACTGTTTTCTTCTTCCTTGTTTTAATTTTACTGTGACTTAAGTTTTCTTATTCATACCACTCATTTAAGTGTTTTCCAGCTGCCTGTAAGACATACTATGAAACGGTACGCAGGAGCTTCAGACACACACAGCCTGATCTCGCATCGCAGGCGGAAGCTGTGAAGAGGTCAGCTCGGAGTCGTTCCAGGAGAAAGAGGGTAAGACTTATTAGATTTATTAGATCCGTTTTTGGTCAATGTGACCAAACCTACCTAAACCTATTTTTCAGGTGCATTAATAGATGTGTTGTGTCCATGCGCAGTGCATCGCGCAGTACTGATTGTCTTTATTGATTGTTTTACAGCTGCTGGAAGCGAGACGGAGTGTGCTTGCTGGCGATGAGGTGGACCGTTGGAAGTGCGCCACCACAGACATGATGTCTGATGAGGAGGACGGCGTCGTTGGCGGGGTGTCTGGATGGATTGTGCGACCTCCATCCTCTCGTAGCCAGGAGCTCACCGAGCTCTGTGCGACTCTACAGTCGCGATTAGAGAAGACTCCCAAGTACAGGGCCACGCACCGCAGGCGGCTGTAAAATTGACCAAATTCGGACAGAATGTCGCCAGTTCATTTGTTTGTTGTGTGGGCAAATTTGTACAGTTGTGTGTTGTGTTGTCAATAAAGCTCTTTCTTTGAATACTTCCTCCTGGCAATTTTTCCTTTCCTCAATAAATTCATTCATATTTATATTTATAAATATATAAATAAATAAAAATAAATATATGTGTGTATATATATGTATAAATATATATATATATATATATATATATATATATATATATATATATATATATAAACATATGTATATATGTATATATATATATATGTATATATATATATATATATATATATATATATAGTGATAGATCTGCTAACCAATCACTAGTGATTATTCTTGTTTAAAAGACCCAGTGTGACCAATAGTAACACATCTGCCAACGGGGGTGGGGTTTACATTTATAATGACCAGATCTGCCAACCAATCACGAGCGATTATACTTGTTTAAAACTAGTGGTTTCATCCAATCCTGAGCAGTGGCGGTTTTTCATATGGGCAGTATGGGCAGCCGCCCAGGGCGGCATTCGTGGAGGGGCGGCATGAGCGCCCGCACAAAAAAAAGGTGCGTCTGCTGATACTGAGAGAGACTGGTTCACAGCGCCGCGAATAGGCGCAGCCGCCCCGCGCCGTGAAGCGACCGTTTCGGCGTCTGCTCTATTTTTTGCGTGTGTCGCGAGCCTGCGTGTCAATTCTGGCAGGAAATCACACAAAGAAATTGAGGATATTCAAGCCATCTCTGGCCAGGCGCGGTTTCGCTGCTATTCATATGCTAATTAGAGCCTTCACTGTGGTTCGTTTTCGAACATTTTCGGCACAGACGAACGCGGCGTTCGCAGCCTGTAAATCGTCGTTAACTCCCGAAAATTAGGGAGATTTTCGGGCGTTTACAGGGACGAAAATCCGACTTTTCATGCAGTGTTCATTGTTGTGTAAGCCTCCCCTCTGGGTGATTTGCTGCTGATGCTATGCATACACTCTTCACTGATTGTGATGCTGTGGAATTGTTGTTGGTACATGTCGTACATGTGTTCTTCGTCTGAATCATAACAGTCAACAACACGCTTTGGTCTGTGTCCTTTTCTATGTGACTGTTGTTTGTAGTGCTGGTTTTGTGGTGGAGGAGACTTACTTCTTCTTGTGCTGAAGTCTTGCTTTGGTTGTCGTTTGTTCTTCCTACAGCACCTTGCCCAGTGCCCTTTTGCACCACATGCAGAGCATTCGTCATTGTATGCAGGACACTGACGCGGCTCGTGGCTTCTGCCACAGTTCTGGCATGTTCGCCCTCTTTGTGTTGCATGTACTTTTTCAGAGTTGGATAATCCAAGCTGGTTTAGCTGTTGGTTCCCTGCTGATAAAGCTTCATATTTCCGTCCTTCTTTTAACACATCAGCCAGGGATTATCCTTGGGGTTTCCCATACAGGTCGTTCCTCAGCGCATCGTGTGGCGTGCTAGCAATGATGAGCTCGATGAGACGTTCATGCAACTCCCCTTCTGTGAATTGGCATTTCAGTGCTAAGGTTCTGGCTCTAGTCACAAAATCATCAATATTTTCATCCGTTTTTTGTCTGTATTGCATTAGCTGGAGTCTGTGTATCCTAAAGTTCACATTAAGCTTAAGCTGGTCCTCGAAAAAAGCCTACAAACTGGCAGGTTTTTTCTTGTCGTCATCGCTGAGTCCGCTAACATTTAGCCTTCTTAGTCCTTCATCTACTATGCCACGACAGATTTTCCTAGCTCGTTTAACATCGTCCTCTATTTCCTCATCATCCAGATTTAAGGCACATTTTCTGCCTGAACAGTGAGATAGCCTCACTTAGATCCGGTTTGGACCAGTTCATCATCGGTAGATGTGATGCCATTGCGTCTTTTCCTGCACTTAATCACGTCTGCACTCGCTTAGCTCGCTCCCGCTAGCCGTTTAGCTTGTTCGTATCTCTCACTCACATCTGGCGATATACAAATTATCCTCGGACAATTTCGTTGGAGCCTCACGTCGGCATAGAGCGGTCTTATCGCTGTTTTTCAGAGGTAACCATTACCGCTGCCACCATGAAGAATTATTGGAGACAAGGAAGAAACTTGAGGATAAGATCAAACGTAACTTTACTCCGCTTTGGTTCCGGAACGATACAAACATATATTCCCACACTGCTCATGTAGTGACGGATCACTCCGCCTATGTATAAACTAGTTCCATTTACATATCACAACAGCAGTTGTTAAAGTAAAGCAAGTACCATGTGAAAGGTTGAGTCAGGTATCACACCTGACACTGGGCCAGGAAGGGTCCCCAGATTCTCTCGAATCCGTTCTGTCCATTGGGTTTGTGCAGGCGCAGTCTTTCCATTTAAATAACCGATAACATCTCACCGAGCCAGTGAGCAAAGGTGGGAGGAGTGATAGACTTCCAAGTTAAGAGAATAAGTTTCTTGCCCACCACAATCCCTAGGTGTAGAGCGACCTGCGTGTCATGCAGATGATCAGAAGTCTCCGCCAAGCATCCAAGGATGGCCAGGTCGTGGTTAGGCTGAATAGCTCTGGAGTAGGCTTTTGACAACTGTTCAAATATAGCTGACCAAAAATTGTGCAACTTGGTTCCAAAGTTCTGCCAATATTTTACTATTATTAATATTTAACTATAGTTCAAGTCTTTGGACCAAGCTTCCCTAATAAAATCAGAGGAAACTGACTTGGTAAAAGAACCCACAAATTTTGTTATTAACAGTTTGGAGTCTGGAGGGAGCAGGAGGGTTTCAAGGAAAGGATGAGTAGTCGGGGTAGAATTGAAATGTGGCCAATTCTCCTTGACATAGTGGGCCCTAGTTTCGTGGCGCAGCGCAGGGTGCCGGAGCCGGCGGCAAGTTTCGACCCGCGCAGCCTTGCGCAAGGTCAGTTTGGCAAGTGGATCGCCTGCGCCAAGATGGGTGTGGCGTCACAGATTCAGCTTGGCGTAGCGGAAGTTTCGTGGCAAAAAGCCTCGCCGAGACTTCGCCGAAAGCTCGCCAGCTCCAACCTGGTCTACTCTCGGCGTAAGGTGCAAGGCACGAATAAAGTCCATTCATTCAAGGCGAATCACAGCTGGCGGAGTGGAAGTTTGGCTGACGGCGCGCAGTGCGTACACGTCACCGAGACCTCACAGGCAGGTTTCCACAGTTCCAGGCACATTTAAATGCAATAAATAATCACAACAAACACTATTTAATGCAACTAATTGAATCAACACGTGAATTTATATCTATATAGATTGTCCCGTCACATCTGACGTCAGATCAAAGGCAGATGGCACGCGTAATGGAAACTCAGCCTCTCGGACCAAAACATCTCCCTCTCTCTCTACTGTTTTTTATAATATCGGCATTGTTATTATTTTGATACACACCCACGCACAGCGCGTGATGCGCGTGGTGGGAGCGGCGGCGCTGCTTCTGTCGTCGGGTTGTCAAGTGACGGAACTTGCACTGAACCTCCCCTAACGCATTAAAGGTGAGGAGAGGAGCTCATTTGATTGGTGAAGATCTGAATCGGCTGTATTAATCCCCGTCCACGCCTCGTCTCCTCCTCGTCTCCCACTCACGCCTTCTTCTCCTCCCTCTTTCCCACTTGCGCGGGTGGGAGTGATGGAAGGTGTGCCTGCGCGAGCCTGCGCAAGCCTGCCTGAGCCTGCGCGAGCCTGCGCGGTGTACGAAACTTGCAAAGTCCAGGCGGACACACCCCGTCGGCGTGGCGCAGGTGCGCTGAGAGCTGACTGCGCCTGGTCTACGAAACTAGGGCCCAGTGTCTGACTTGGAGGTAGCGAAAAAAATGAGAGTTTGGAAGATTAATCATTGCTTAGCTGAGCAAATTATGCCAATTGGCTGTTAATATACAGATCTGAAAATGTTTTAATACCCGTCTCCCTCCAGATAGCAAACACCCCATCCAGCTGGGCAGGCAAGAATGAATGATTTTGACATATGGGTGCATGTACTGTATGTAGACACTGGGAACCTGGCAGGCCAGGTTTTATCTGCTTTAGGATAGTAAGTTCTAAGTTCTTCGCAGTGAAGTTACAATTAATTTATTTCACTACTGGGGCGGAGTCAGAAAACAAAGTGATGACATGTCAACCGCGGCAGCTTCCAACTGTAGCCACAAAGGGTTATCCTCAGCTTTGCCACTTTTACCGTTCCAGTAGGTAAGAGCCTTGGAGTTAGCTGCCCAGTAGTAGTGTTTAAAGACAGGCAGTCCAAGACCACCATTTTTGGAAGGTTTTTGAAGGTGAGCCTTGGATATCCTGTGTGATTTGTAACCCCACATAAAGGCCAATATGATAGAATCAAGCTTATTAAAATAAGATGTGTTTAAGTATATAGGCAAGTTCTGGAAAAGCTATAGCAATCTGGGTAGGCTCACCATTTTGATTGCATTTACCCGGCCAATCATAGATAGGGGCAATATTCTCCAAGACTCAATATTTCTTTTAAGTTTTTCTATAGATTCTGTAAAATTAAATTTGAAAAGATTTTTAGGGCTTTTAGTAACATGTTCTTACTTGATGAGAAACATAACTTATAAACTGGCCTGAACGACTGAACAACAAAGTGACTGTTGTTGACATACTACACCACTGGGTGAAGGTTATCACTGGCTAGGGTTAATTGATGAACGCAATCAAATGCTTTGTACAAAATCACTCACTTTGAGTGTTTTGACAGAGTGATTGACACAAATCCATAGAATTAATATATTTAATGTGAGCAGAGCATCGTAACAAAAGACCATATAGTACTTATTATGTATTTATTAATTTGAGAAAATATGCTTGTTTCATTAACTGCTTACTAGGGGGGAATTCAGGTACAAAACCCCAAAATCTTTTTTTTAATGGGACCAATGGGGCCGATATATGATGGTGACTTAGTAGTGGGCGCTCTTGTCCTCATTCCTGTTTTGTTTCTGAAAGTGTACGCTCCCAACTGTGATGACAGCTTGTCTTCACTTCCAACTCGTCAAACACCAACGTTGTGTCACGACACTCTGCATCAGATTCCGATGCACCAGGCACTCTTCATTCTCTCCATGAGAAGCTTAGAGAAATTGATCTAAGAGTGTCATGATGTAGTAATGAGGGACGATGGTTGAAAGTGTTTGTTGGACCCAATTCTTCCCTTTCATTCTCGACCCATATTAATAATCTCCACACTAAAGTGAAAGCCAGATTGTCCTTTCTCTTTCGTAACAAAGCCTCTTTCACTTTAGTGTGGAGATTATTAATATCCACACTAAAGTGAAAGCCAGATTGTCCTTTCTCTTTCGTAACAAAGCCTCTTTCACACGCTCTGCTAAACTTACACTTGTAAAAATGACCATCCTGCCCATCCTTGACTATGGTGATATAATCTATAAAATGGCTTCAAAAACAGCACTGCACAAACTGGATGTTCTACACCATTCAGCTATCCGCTCCCTTTAATACACATCACTATGGACTCTTCAGACTGGTACATTGGCCCTCCCTTCAAACCCGCCGAGTCCGACATTGGCACCAGTTTATTTATAAAACAATCCTGGGCAAAACCCCGCCTTACCTTTCCTCCCTTCTCCATTTCTCCAGAAGCACTTACCGCACAAGATCATCGGAGCTTATCAAACTCACCAACCCACGCTCCAGTACTACCTTCGGCCAAAACTCCTTTCATTTTGCAGCAGCTTTTGACTGGAACACCACTCAAGACACCCTCAAACTTACAGCGTTTACATCACAGTCTCTACACTTAATTGTAGATATGCCAAGTAAAACCAGAGTTATAATAAATAATTCACGCCATGTTTCTCCTAAATATTTTCGTCACGTTTGGTGCAGGACGGAACCGTAAAAACAGGTTTTTGTAACAGGGCGACAACAATAAAAAAAAACATGACACCCCCTTCCCTATTGGTGTAAACATGCGCAGCATCAACCAATCAAAAATGTTATAGCCACCAACGGCAGATTGAAGTGCAAACTCTGCCTCAGGTGGACAAGAGGAGGAATGACACATCTTGGAAGTGTCAGAATCAGAAAGGAGTTTATTGCCAAGTACAAAGAGTAAAACAAAGAGTAAACAATAAAAAAAGGCCTGTGATGTGCATCTCTGTCTTGTGGTGGACAGGAACTGTTTTTTGGAGTGGCACAGATAATTTGTGTGGCAACATTGTGACTCCTGATTGTTTTGTAAATAGTTAATACAAAAAACGCCTGAGGCATTGCCTGCATTTTACTGCAAATAGTTGTATATAACGTTTTTGTTTGCTAAATGTACACATACGTTTTTGAAGTTTACAATCTATATTAGTATTCTAAGTTATAAAAATGGTTCGTTCAATGTTTGTTGTTTTCACAGTAAAAAATGCACCTTTTTCCTACTCAGATTTTGTGTTTTTGATGTGATTTTAGGTCCAATGTGTTAATACTGTATGTCAAAATGAAAGCATAACTGTAAAGTCACATATGTGAGGTTGTGCTGAAAATAATTATACCAAGCAAGAGGCAAGGTGAACAGTTTATAAGGTGAAATATGAAGGTAAAATCAAAAGTAGTCAAAATCAGCCACTTATACCCTGGACTGCAGAGAGTTAAGCTTCATGTTCACGTTAGAGAAGTAGTACCTTTAAGCCAAACTGATGGTTTTTCTTAAACCTAACTTAGTGGTTGTATTGCTGAAATCTTAGAAGGTGTTTGTTTTTTGGGGATTCTGAACATTGACCATGTGTTTACTGGGACCCTAGTGGGACGTAACAGTTTAGACGTGTTGGGTGTGACCTTCCTATCAGACTATTGACCTTGCTTCAAAACAAATACATGCCAACTAATCTTTGAATAGGATCTTACAGTTTTTTACAATTGCTAAAACAATTTTTTCAATACTTTGAACAATTTTTCTAAACTCTTCACGCACCAACACACCTACCACACACAATTGGCAAAACAGAAGACAGTCTATTGTATAGATCATAGATTGTGTTTTGCACTACAGTTTTTTAAGCCTATCTACATGTGTGTTTTGTTGGGTTGTGAAAAAAATTGTGTTTCTTTTGCTGCACGAATCCAATACAAAAAATGAATGATCGATCTCAGAGTAGCAATATAGAACGTACGGTTTATGGTGAGAAAAAAACAGACAGAAACTGCTGCAGTAAAGGCTTATTTGCAACTAGTGTTGCTTTCATTACAGTTCAGTACACTTCGATTGCTAAAACACGTTTTTCAAAACTGTACGTGTTTTTCAAAACTGCACACACAAAGCTCCAAACATCACACAGAAATTGCTAAACCCTGGCATCCCTTTGCAAAACAACTCTTTGCCATCAAATCTCTTACAGTTTTTCTCGATTGTTTACACACATTTTCTGAACGCATGCCTCATACTCTCAGAACTCTACACACAAATCAAAAAACACACACACAATGGGCAAAACCCCTCAATTCTCCTGCAAAATGAAACTTTACATTCAAAACAATGTTATTTCTTCTCAAAATGGTATTTTGTTGTCAAATGACACACAAACCATCATATGAATAGACATTTATAAGAACCAGTTGAACACTGATGTGCTCAATGTAAAACACGATGAACACTTCTTCATGTTCACAAAATGGAACTCGTGTTTTCATTTGGTAAACACAGCCATATTTTCACATGACACACACATACCATTCATTGAATAAACACAACTAAGTTTTGGCTGAACACTACCAAGCATGTACAGAACACTGAAGAGCAAAATTGAAAATACAATTATAGAAATGGAACACACTGAATCAATGACAATGCCCACTTCTCTCATAGACAAACATAAAACATCACACAAATTTTCAGACAAAACATTTTATTTTTAAACGTTTCCCCCCAACCCCCATTCAAGCATAAGCATCATGGGGCATCATGCCTCTGGTTTCTGTGTGGCCAGAGGGCCGCATCAACATCGCAGGCGATGTCCTCCTGGTCCAAACAGCGCTGGAAGAACCGCCTAGAGTGCCACACGAAGCCCTGACAGGCCTCAAAGCCCACATCTCCACAAGCCTCCTCCATGGCTTGAAGCAGTGGGACCTGGCTCTGTGGGTTCCTTTCATACACCTTCCACCTCCAGGCTGAGAAGAACTCCTCAATGGGATTGAGGAAGGGGGAATAAGGTGGAAGGTATAGAACAGAAAACCGTGGGTGGTCCTGAAACCACTCATGCAGCTGAGGTTTGGCTGGACCCTGTGGCCAGCCTCCCTCATGCTCAACCCATGGTTGAGCACATGGTCTAATACAGTAGCACGAATCTCATTGGAGATTCGGATTCTCCTTCTTCTTTCTCTTGCTTCTCCTTGTTGTCCTCTTTCTCCTCTTCCTCCTCCTCTTCCCCCTCCTCCTCTCCCCCTCCAAATTGCTTGCCAGACCGGAAAGTTTAGAGATTTGAATATTTGTGTGTTCTGGATTGATGCTTTGAGATTTTATGTGAGAAGTGTGTGCAAACCTGAAAAATTGTGTGTTGTGTTTTGACAACAAGGTGATGTGAAATGGACATCAGAGTGTAAAGAAGGAAAGTCAGTTCTAATATGTTAAGGAAATCTAAAGTAGTAAAAAATTGAGTCAAGCCATTGGGGACAGAAGTAAAGGTTGTGAAAATTGTGCCTAATTTTTTTGTGTTTTAGCAATCGAAAAAACCTGTAACGAAAATTATGACGAAATATCGTCGTCAACGAACCTTTATCACGTGAGGAAAACGAGACGAGACGCAACGAAAATGCTGGTCATGTGACAATAACGATAATTAAATATATAATGCAATATTGTAGACGAATAAAAACGAGACTAAATGTGGTTTACAAAATAAAAACTATGCTAAAATGTGTCTTCATTTTCGTTGACCAAAACGAGGCAAGACGAAATGTTGTAACGTTGTTTCGTCTCCATATTAGTCGTTCGAGGTGAACTGCGCCTCGCCTGGAAAGCAGACAAGTCAGCGGAGCAGCAGGAGGCGGAGCCTAAACGCTGCGCTCCAGTCGGACAGTTTCCATCGGCCTTCGAAGATTTGACAGGAAGTCATAGAAAAAGTTACTATCGTCGTCAACGAACCTTTATCCTTTTTATGAGGAAAACAAGACGAGTTGCGAAAATGGTGGTCATGTGACGATAACATTTTTGGTTAGTAAAATAATATGTTGTAAATTCAAATCAGAGAGTCTTCTGTGTCTGGAATGCATGTATTCTTGAGTCTATAAGGTAACAATAATATAATAATGGGTTTGGCTAAATACACTCTTTGACTAAAACTAGACTAGAATGTCATCAGTTTTCGTCGACTAAAACTAGACTAAAATAGTCATGGACAATTCTGACTAAAATAAGACTAAAATGCTCAGACTTTTAGTCGACTGAAACTTGACTAGACTAAAAATAGGATGAACATGACTAAAACTGATAAAAACTAAAATGATAGCTTGAGACAAAGACTAGATTAAAACTAAAAGTAAAACAGGCCGCCAAAAACAACACTATTTGCAACATGACATTACTGCAAGATAACATGCTACTGGTCTTCCTCTCCCTTGTGCTGGTATTTTCTTACTTTCTTTGTGTTGCTCTATATTGTTTCTTTTCCACACAAGATTAGCCCAAAGAGGTTCTCTTCTACTGGATACCATATGGTCATGTGATTGAAAGAACCTCAACACCTGAGTGTGTTTCCTAGATGGGATTCTCTGTGAATTATCTATTTGCATAACTTCAATCAGCTTTTTCTCAGTAGCTATGAAAAAAAACATGCAATATATTTGTGTTTAAATCTACAATATAAACAGCTGTTCACTTTGACTTTAGCCTATAAATTGTTTAGATTAGATTCAGCTTTATTGTCATTGTGCAGAGTACAATACAAAATGCTATTAGCGTCTAACCAGAAGTGCAAAAAGCAAAAAGTGAAATGTAAAACACAACAACAACAGTGCAGACAGGCTTAGAGCCTGAGAAACATGATGTTATCTGTTCTGACATACTGTGTGAAAGCATTTGTAAATTTGTCAGTAAAAACCCATTGTTTTGGTCTTGGTTGAGCTTGTGTGTAAAATAAGCATTTTAAATTTGTGTTAACCATATGCATTTTGTGTCAAAGCAACAAGAAACGTGTTAATTGTATAGCTTACACTCACGGGTGTTGCGCTAACTGTGTTAAGAGTTTAGGAAACGTATGACTTATGAAAAAGTATTGAATTGTCATAGCAATCATAAAAAACTGTAATTGTGTAATGATTACCAGCCGTGACCATACAAGCTCTAATATTATTTCCTTTTTAATGCTCATGAAAGAGAATGGATATACAGACCCTCGGGGGCTTTCAAACTCGCAAGCACAAAGGTTTCCTGCTCCTCCTGGATTGAATACTTTTTTGTTAACAGTTATTAAACCCTCATAATTTTCTATCAAAATGTGACTCAATGGGTTGAACTTTAAATATGTGTGACAAGAAAGTTGTGCGACTATCTCCTTCAAATGTCATGTGTTGGTCTGGTGTGCTGCCCCTGTTACTTTTATGAATGTTATGTAATTTTCTGTTTACTGTGTACTTACCTCTCATCTCCTTTCAGGTCACACCCCCTTCCTCGTGTGCTTCCCCTGGTCTGATTGTCTGCCCCGCCCTGATTGTTCATCCCCACGTTTCCCATCACCCTCGTTACCTCTTGTATTTAACCTCATGTCTCCCTCTGTCTCGTCGCCAGTTCGTTGTACGTCAAGTCCTCGTAACAGCGGTTTTCATAGTCATAGTCATGGTCACGTCGTGTTTGAACCTTGCCTGCCTTTTCTCGACCTCGCCGTTTTGGCTCATGTTTTGGATACCTCTGCCTGTGCTGCCTGATCACCTGTGTACCGACCTCTGCTCGTTTAACTGATGACGTCGGAGTGTAAAGAGGACACTGACAGCACACTACCAGACAACGAATGTTTTTCTTCCAACATTTGCTGAGAGATTGTCAATGAGTCCTCATCAGAGTCCTCTTCCTGCACACACAATATTTCACTGTTGTTTTAAATCAAATTAAAGGGAAAATGTACTCAGTTTACGTTAAAACATTAATAAATTCCTCATAAAATATCCTTAGTATGTTCTGCATGAATTTGACATATGCATACTAATTTCATTATGAGCATATATAACATCTCAAGCAATATTAGACTTGGCAGCCCTGCACTCTTACAATGCACTTAGGCAGGAGTTTGTGGCAGATGTCTGCCTTTTGGTGGTCAAGGTCATGGCAGCAGCTCAGGATCATACAACACTTTCTCATTCCTGACTCGTCAAATCCCAATGCCTGGTCAGTGAGCCTGAGCTTGTTACATGCGTACTGTCTTTTCAAAATAAACTTCTGTTTTCACAGGAAGTTAGGTTTTGGACACAAAACCACTTAGTTGGTTAGAATGGGCACCTCACGTCCCAATGCTGAGTCCTTACTGCAGGCTCCAATGAGACCCACAGCCGCATGTCACCCTCTTCCGCCCCTTTTTCCTGACTATCATGGTCAACGTTTTCACATGAACATGAATAATGGGGTGCAGTCGAATAGTCAAAAAATTAGGTCCTAACTCCTATTCCTTGACCTTTGGAGAAAGCATCACAGGGTTAGGGAAAGGCGATAGGAGAACTCAAAAGGCTTTAGGAAAAGACGGCCGCGGTGCTCAGAGAATCCAACCTAACTTTCACTAAGCTACGTCATTATAATGCGGCCGCTGATGATTGACAGCTGATGATTGACAGCTGATGATTGGCACGGGCAATTGACGTGGGTCTGCGCTGGAGAAACTACAATAATGGACTACAAAAAGCGCGTCATCCACTTCTCCCCATGTTGTTGGCTTTATAAGCAGCTCGTTCACTGACCGGCTTCAGTTCCAGCAGCTCCTCCTTCCCGTTTGACCGTTTGCTGTATTTACATTTCATTTGTGGTTTTAGTTTCGTTTTTGTAAAATTTGTAACATGATTGAAATAAATAAAAAATACCATTCAATAATTATCACTGTCCACACACATTTATCAACACAATTCCAATGACTATATGTCTGCATGAAACTAATTGTTAAATATGCAAATGCACATATCGTTTGTTTTCATGAATGGCCCAAGGTGTGTGGCACTTTAAATGTTGCTCTCGCAAAGAATTCTGGGTCAGCGTGATCTCCTTCCCTTTCGTATAGGAAGGTCTGTTGCATCCTATGCTTAGGAACATTGAAAGGAAGCATTGGAGCTCCTTTCCTTTGCATTTAGAGAATCCGAACGGCTCTTATCATGGCGGCCACTTGTTCACTTCTGGGTCATTTCTTCAATTAGGAACCTTCCTAAGCAAAATAGACTATTTGACCGCAGCCATGGTCTCCTGGATGAGAGTCCTGTATTTGTTTTAACCACCAACCCATTCATCGCTGTAACGCTTGCCCCTGGGTGATGTTGGTACTTTGAAATTGTATTGACTCTGGAAATTTTGAACGTATTCTAGTCCTGCGCAAATGTGTTAAGTGTCCTGAGATGACTTCGGTTGTGATATGACACAAACAAAAAAAGACAATTTAATTGAATTGAATCAACCACCACTCCTGCCTGCCTGCTTGTGTGGAAAATGTTGCACGTTACACTATGTCAGTTGCTATGACAATTTAAAAGTGACAGACATATAGACGCGAAAGGTTGCTTACATTTGCTGGTATCAAACGCTGAGGGCCACTGACTGGGCATCAGGTTTTAACGCCCTGGGAGTGAGACCAGGTTATGTTACTTCTGAGGACCATATAAGATGCCTATGTGTCTGTAGACATCGAGTTTAAAGTTGGGCCCAACATGAAAAATGCCTTTTAAACACTTATTGATCACTTAAATTCCAGCGTGGCACTGTGATAGGATGCCACCTGTGCAACAGGTCCAGTCGTGAAATTTCCTCACTCCTAAATATTCCACAGTCAACTGTCAGTGGGATTATAACAAAGTGGAAGCGATTGGGAACGACAGCAACTCACCCAGCGATTGAAGAGTCAATCACTACAGACCTCCAAACCTTATGTAGATTAGCTCAAGAACAGTGCATAGAGAGCTTCATGGAATGGGTTTCCATGGCCGAGCAGCTGCATCCAAGCCATACATCAGCAAGTGCAATGCAAAGCAGCATATGCAGTGGTGTAAAGCACGCCGCCACTGGACTCTAGAGGAGTCGAGGTGCATTCTCTGCATTGACAAATCACGCTTCTCCATCTGGCAATCGGATGGACAGGTCTGGGTTTGGCGGTTGCCAGAAGAACAGTACTTGTCTCACTGCATTGTGCCACGTGTAAAGTTTGGTGAAGGGGGTTGTTTTTCAAGAGCTGGGCTTGGCCCCTAAGTTCCAGTGAAAGGAACTCTGAATGCTTCAGCATACCAAGCGATGTTGGACAATTCCATGCTCCCAACTTTGTGGGAACAGTTTGGGGATGGCCTCTTCCTGTTCCAACATGACTGTGCACCAGTACACAAAGCAAGGTCCATAAAGACATGGATGAGAGAGTTTGGTGTGGATGAACTTGACTGGTCTGCACAGTCCTGAGTCCTGACCTCAACCCGCTAGAACACCTTTGGGATGAATTAGAGTGGAGACTGAGAGCCAGGCCTTCCTGTCCAACATGAGTATATGACCTCACAAATGCTCTTCTGGAAACAATTTCCATAAACACACTCCTAAACCTTGTGGAAAGCCTTCCTAGAAGAGTTGAAGATGTTATAGCTGCAAAGGGTGGACCGATATCATATTAAACCCTATGGATTAGGAATGGGATGTCACTTAAGTTCATATGCTAGTCATGGTAGGTGAGCGAATACTTTTGGCAATATAGTGTATATTGGTCTATATGAGAGCCAAACCACATAGTAGTACAGTGCTCAGTTAGTAGTTGCAGTAGATTTTGGTCATTTTAATGTGCGTTGGATGAGTTTTCATAAATAAAGTACCAGGCACCCAAGGCTGTCTTTGCATCCTCCATTTAACTAGCTACCCCATAGGGTTATTAGCTCTAAACTTTTTTAGCAAAAACAGACTCACACATGAACATAATTATGAAACATATCCCACGTACTATACAAATACTCCATATAATATTAAAACTGACACTGTCAGCAAAAATTCACTTTGCAAATACTAAGAACTCTGACAAAGACTGTGCTGCAGGCTTTAGAGTTCATCCCCAGCTAAAACTCAGTTTTTAGCTCTTTTGAGGTTCGTGTCAATTAGCACGTACAATATCTCTGATGTCTGAGAGATGTCTGATGTCTGGGTTGGTATCACTTGTCAACAACCGCTGGGTGTTTGCCTGGATCTCTCAGCCTCCCACCAGCCTTTAAATTCTCACTGCTGTGAAGTGATTGATGACAGGTCAGCCACCAACGGCCTCACAAAATTTCCAATTCTTCCCCAGGGAAATTGCTCATTTCTTCACAAGTCTATTTCAATTTTTGCGACACGGTGCCGTGCTAAGTTTATCCATTATGCTGGCACCTGGACGCAGAATTGTGATGAATTACGCCACACAATGGATGTAGAATATATATATATATATATATATATATATATATATATATATACATACATACATACACAAACACACACACACACATACACATTTGTGTTACTTTTGCTTTTTTGTCTTGGCTGGCTTGTTAAGGGCAGTATTGTTGAAAGGTAATATAAAAGTAAGCAGGTGTGACACTCTTATTTAGATAACCACCTCATTCTCACTCACATAGTTTCTACATGACTAAAACCGCCACTGTGACATTGTCAAGGGCTATTTTTTTTAACTACTCTTTTTAAAAATACAGAAATGGTATCCTATTCCCTGCAGTGCAGGCTTCAAAGGGGCTATTTGTCATCATACAGATTTAAGCTGTCATTCGGGGACATTTATATCACTTTAAGCTCTTTGGGTGTTCTAGCTCGGGTGCTGGGTAAACAATTGTGCAGGGACCCAAGCTTCTCTGTTTAATTTTCCTCCTTTTTGTATTCCTTCTGCTTGTGTGCCGAGGCTTTACCTGAAGTGGGCCACTCAGTGATGAGCCTGTCCCAGGTTCAGCACAAACCGGATGAGTGTCTTTTTGGGTTTCATACCAATGCACATGAATCAATCCATCAAATTTTAAAAGCACAGCACATTTTGACGACTGACTGCCGTGGCTTCTTCAAGGGGTGAAACAACTGTTATATGTGAATGCAAGTTGGAACAATTGCAACACTATACACCCAGGCCTTTTTGAATTTTTTTTTAGTTCTAACTCAACATCCAGATGGATGGATCCTCACATACAATGAGGAAGTGGAGCCTTGATCTGGATGGATCCTAAGCTGCTATCCGACCGATGCTCTGATCGTGCCAAATCGATTTCCAGCAGCCAGCCAGTGGAGTTCTTGTCATTCACATCCACCGCCTGAAAGGTAGACAACATGGCAAGCAGAACATCTGAATTTTCATGGAGCAGAGGGAGATTTAAAGAAGCAAAGTGGACTTTGCACTGCATATTCCCATTGTATGTGTGCTGCATTGTATGCAACTGAAATGTGAAGTATTTACCTAAATATTCTTTCCGTAACTTCCAAGGTCCTAAAGAAAGGGAGGCAGTCTCAGGGTGGAATACCAGTAGGCTACACACAGTGTGCTTTGAATACGTTATTGGATCATGGTTGCATTTAATGAAATACTAAAGACCCGACCATTCGCATTCTAAGCAAGTCAAGGTGTCTTATATTAAATGCCTGAGCACTGGAGATGGATAACTAAACATCTTCTCTGATTATTATACACACAAATATGTGAGTTATTGAGAGGATGACATTGACATTTACTTGACTAACTCACCACTCACGTGACTATCGACACTAACAATTCACGTTACTAATGACCAGTGTTGGGAGTAACGCGTTACAAAAGTAATGCATTACTGTAATACGAATCCCATTCATGAACACAATATCTAATATCAGTTAACGAGTCGTTTTCCGTTTCTCGTTTTCCGTTCAACCCAACAAAGGGTTGAAGGCCAATATATTTCCATTGCTTTCAACCCTTTGCTGAACAGAGAGCGCTATCTATTGGGCTCAGAAAATAAAGAAAATGCTTCACGAAGCTTCATTTGGACATCACTAGGATTTACTTGACTGGGAAACAATACTTGACAACTGATCTTTTTTTAAATCAAGGTTTATTTTCAGTTTCAGTTACAAAAAAAAGCGGATGATTGTAAAGCGTTACTTGTAGACTAAAATATAAATGTAGTCTCTCTCCGATGTCACACATCCTGAAGGGCCACAGGATCACAGTATTTCAAGCCATCCTGGCACTGACTGGCACAGTCTAACTACATGGCACGTCCAGGTTGGCTTCATTTCTCTGCACCATTGGTTCCTCATTCCAGTGAGAACATTACATTGACCCACAAATCTGCTGTAAGCGTGCTCAGGAATTGGGAAATTTTCTTTGTCACTATTTATAAACGACATCAGGCAAGTGGTGGCAGATGTTAGGGGCTGTGTGGGATAAAATACACCAATCATTTCCATAGTTACTCCAGGTGGTTGTGCCTTATTGGCAGGAAATCCATGAACATATTTATAATAAGTTAGTACCGGTAATTTATTATTGTATTTGGAATCTATATTCCTTTTAGATGTGACCATACTGTACATGAGTGACTTCTCATTTGAATAGTGAAATACCAGTGATAAGAAACTGGTACTAAAACCTCTGTTGATAAAAATAATATATGAAATATATATTATGGAAATGTTGTCACTTCCTCTGAAAGTCCAAAAAGTTGACTTGTTGCAAGAAATGAGTGGGAATATAATGTAATTTATATAATTGTATCACATACTCAAAATAAAAGAATAAAGAGCGAGCTGTTATACTGTATAACAGCTTGCTCTTTATTCTTTTTTTTTCATTTTTAAATGTTCTGTTCTAAATAATTAAAGCTAATGTTACAAAAGAGAAACTCTGGGAGAGTCAGACTATAAAATGCTTATCAAAGAACAGCAAAAATGTTTTGTGGTCAATGTTATGAGAATATACTTGCAGTAATACTTTTATTTAACAAAAACGATGAATGTGAAATGAATGCTTTTACAAAATAAGTCTTTCTCTGAGCTGAGACATTAAAAAGTACTTAATCTTAAACAGACTAGAGGCCACGTTTAAAAAAATGGCATGAATCATGAAGTGATGTGTTTGCAATGCTACTGGCTGTAAAAGCATTTGCTAGCATCATTAGCCTGTTTGCTGAAGCACCAGATGTGCATCGATGACTGCTCAGGAAGTCATTCACCAGTCATTATGCAGAGGTTTGCTCTGATCTCCTGCAAATTGCCAATTGCTTAAGCAAAGTTATATCTGTTATACCTGAGGCAGTCAGACTAAATTACTTTGGGAGAAGAGTGGACTGTTGCAGGGCAGAGCCACACTGACATGACAATCAACAATCTGACTCCACAGCCCTCCCATTTGAGTCAGGCACTATCCTCTTTTACTGGTCTTTATTCCTATCTGCCTTTGTGTTTCAGTTATCAAGAGGTTTTTGTTTAGGGTATTCTGATTGGTGTGTGTGTTTGAGTTTTCCTTGTCTCCTATTATTAACTGTCTCCTTTAGAGATAGACCGATATGGTTTTTTCAGGGCCGATACCGATACCGATTATTAGTAGTCAAGGAGGCCGATAACCGATATTCGGAGCCGATATTCATTTGCAGTAAAAGTGAAAATACTGGTGTCAAAATTTTGAATAATACAAACACCAACACTTAACTTCTTTTAAATGCCTTTAAGCATATGTTGCAACATGTATAATATAATATTAATAATAATAAGCTGCTTCTGTCTATGAAATATGGATATTCTTTTGAGTAGTGTCCATGGGCGTTTTGTTTTGCCAGCAATGGTCCTTTCCTCTCCCTGCCCTAAATATGTGTGTATATAGTGTACTTGTTCTGTGCCATTTATGTATTTAACTTTCTCTATCACTACAGTAACTTTTTGACCGTCATTTGCTCTGCTCTGAACTCCTCCGTGTCTCCCGTTTGGGCAAACACAACAACTCACGGCCAAGCGTAAATCAGGCTTTCCGATTGGCTGTAAAAGCCGCTACGGGAGCCAATAGGAGTGTCCGAGACATAAACGTAACTCTATACGTCACTAGCAAGATGGCGGATGAGAAGTGATCGACGATATACATAAACAAAACGGAGAAATGCGCCACGGAGACGAGGAGACATCTAGTCACATATTTTACAACTTTACGCATTCGTTTTGTTGTCAGAAATCAATCGCTCACATGGGCAAGCAGGGTACCGTTATTTAGCTCCGTTTCTCTAGTTTAAGAGGGAAAAAACGCATGTTTCTAGCGCAAACCATTACGGAGTTATGACGCTCTAAAGACAACATGATATTTTGTAGCGTATACGCTACAATGGGTCTCAGCTAACAGACACCTCTGGAGGGACTGCAAGCGAGCAGAGCTGCCGCTTATGTTTGTGTTTTGGGCTCATGGTAACGTTACTAGTAGTTGTGAGTTGTAAAGGACTGGGATGTTTATTACAATTTCAGGAGAGTCTGCTGCGTTAACTTATCTTCAAAACGTATATCTGCCCTCCACTCGGCAAAACTTTTTCTCCTCGCCGCCGTGCATGCCATGGCTCTGTGTGTAACCAATCAGATGGTGCTGTGGGTGGGACAATGCTGGAGACAGAGTAGTGGCTGCAGACAGAGAGGCGCAGCTCCATCAGAGCCAAAATAACCCAGTTTTAAATTGATCTCTTATCGGCCGTCGGATTAAAGAAAAAGGCCGATGCCGATTTGCGTCAAAATGCTGAATAACCAATGACAAGTGTTGCCAGAGCTGCAGTATACGTCTACATTGTTGACAAACTTTCTGGCCTCATGAGACTTCATGAAAAGAGAATATTTCCTTAAAATGTTAATAGTGCCATATTTATTTTTAAAACTTGTTTGATGGTGAAATGAGAAAAACAAATAGGCAGCATGAAATACTGGCATAATTTTTTTTAAATATATTCATGACTCCCAGAGGATGTATTAGAATGATTTCCGCCATCCTCTGACTTTTCCTCCAGCCACCGTCAAGCATGACATTTGTGGTTTTTAATGAAATGTCTCCACAACTAGTGGATGTGACATTTGGTACAGTCATTCATGTCCCTCTGGGGATGAACTGTAATAACTTTGGTGATTATGGACAATTCATCTAGCACCCACATTTGAATTAATCTAATACTTTGGTGAAGACCAAACACCTTCAAAATGTGTCATTGTCAGCTGATGTCTTAACCCATTCTCAGATCTATAAATCCAACATTAGGTAACAACTTAAAGGTATGTTCATCCATAACATAACAAACCATGTTCAAAAAGAACAAAGCCTCCAGCCTCTTTAAAATCCTCTATAAAACCCTGTTCCTTCCAAACAGTTTAAATACACTTCCAGTGCATCTCTCACAAAACAACAAAAAACATTGACATATCTTTACAATCTGGAAGCATGGCTCAGGGCAAACCTGAGCCAGCCCTAGCTATAAGCAGTGTCAAAGAGAAATGTTTTAAGCCTACTCTTAAATGTGGGAACAGTGTCTGCCTCACGAACCAGAACCGGAAGACGGTTCCACAGAAGAGGAGCTTGATGGCTGAAAGCTCTGGCCCCTGTTCTAATTTTGGAGACTTTAGGAACTACAAGTAACCCTTTATTCTGAGAGCGTAGTGCTCGAGGAGGACAGTAGGGTTTAATGAGCTCTTTAAGATATGATGGTGCCTGCCCATTAAGAGCCTTGTAAGTGAGGAGAAGGATTTTAAATTCTAATCTGGATTTTACTGGGAGCCAGTGCAGAGAAGCTAATATAGGAGAAATGTGATCCCTTCATCTGGTTTTAGTCAGAACACGAGCTGCAGCATTCTGGACCAGCTGGAGATATTTAAGAGATTTATTAGAGCAGCCTGATAATAAAGAATTACAATAGTCCAGCCTTGAGGTAACAAATGCATGGACGAGTTTTTCTGCATCTTTTTGAGACAGCATTGGCCTAATTTTAGTAATGTTACGCAGGTGAAAGTAGGCTGTCCTTGTCTTTTGTTTAATATGCGAGTCAAAGGACAGGTCCTGATCAAAGATAACTCCAAGGTTTCTTACAGTAGCATTTGAGGCAAGGGCAATCCCATCAATAGTCGCTATATCTTTAGACAGCGAGCTTCAGAGGAGTTTAGGCCCAAGTACAATAACTTCCGTTTTATCAGAGTTTAACATCAGGAAATTGCAGGTCATCCAGGATTTTATGTCATCAACACATGCCTGGAGTTTAACTAACTGATTGGTTTCTTCAGGCTTGATCGATAGATATAACTGAGTATCATCAGCATAACAATGGAAGTTTCTAGAGTGTCTTCTAATAATGTTGCCTAAAGGAAGCATATATAAGTTGAAAAGAATTGGTCCGAGCACAGAACCTTGAGGAACACCGTATTTAACTTCAGTGTGCCTGGAGGATTTTTCATTGACATGCACAAACTGAGATCGATTGGATAAATAGGAATTAAACCAGCTTAATGCGGTTCCTTTGATGCCAATTAATTTTTCCAGTCTACATATTAGAATCTCATGGTTAATGGTGTCAAATGCAGCACTAAGATCTAGCAGAACAAGTACAGAAACCAGTCCTTTGTCAGAAGCAATAAGAAGGTCATTTGTAATTTTCACCAGAGCTGTCTCTGTACTATGATGTACTCTAAATCCTGACTGGAAGTCCTCAAGTAGACTGTTATTGTTGAGAAAGTCACACAGCTGATTGGCGACTACTTTCTCAAGGATCTTAGAGAGAAAAGGAAGATTTGATATTGGTCTGTAGTTTGCTAAAACCCCTGGATCTAGAGCAGGCTTCTTAAGAAGAGATTTAATTACAGCTACTTTAATGTTAATGTTAATGTTAATGTTAAGCCTGTTAATAAAGACACATTGATCATATCTAATAGCAACGCGCTAACTAAGGGTAAGACTTCTTTCAGTAGCCTGGTTGGTATCGGGTCTAGGAGACAGGTTGAAGGTTTAGAAGAAGAGATCATTGACGTTAGTTGGTTTAGGTTGATTGGAGAAAAGCAGTCTAAATATATATCAGGTCTTAATGCTAGTTCTAAAACTCCTGAGTTTGAGGGTAATGCGGTTCCAATTGAAGGCAAGATGCAAGTAATTTTGTCGCGGATTGCTAGAATTTTATCATTAAAAAAGTTCATAAAGTCGTTACTACTAAGATCTCTAGGAATGCATGGCTCAGTAGAGCTGTGACTCTTTGTCAGCCTGGCTACAGTACTGAAAAGAAATCTAGGGTTGTTTTTATTTTCCTCTATTAAAGATGAGTAGTAGGCTGCTCTGGCATTACGGAGAGCCTTCTTTTTTTAAGACAGTCCTGCCAAACTAGGCGGGATTCTTCCAGTTTGGTGGAGCGCCAGATGGTTTCAAGTTTACGCAATTTTTGTTTTAATTTATGAGTTTGGGAGTTATACCAGGGAGCTAACTTCCTATGCTTTATAGTTTTCTGTTTTAGCGGAGAAACAGAGTCGTTCGCAGTAGGCTTCCAGATTCATCTATAAGAGAATCGATCTGGGAGGGACTAAGATTAATATAAAAGTCCTCCGTTTCATTAAGGCAAGGCAAGGCAAGGCAACTTTATTTGTATAGCACATTTCATACACAAGGCAGACTCAAAGTGCTTCACATCATAAAACAAAGTGAGAAGAAAAAAAAATAGAAGAATTAAAAGAAAATAATAAAAATTTAAAAATGCATTACAGAAAGAAAAGAGAATAAAAACATATTTGCAATAATTAAAAACAGTGCAGACATTAAAAGATTTAGCAGAAAGCTATGGTGAACATAACAGTTTTCAGTCTAGTTTTAAAAGTGGTCAGAGTTGGGGCAAGTCTTACATCTTCAGGAAGTTTATTCCAGCCATTTGTTGCATAGTGACTAAATGATGCTCTCCCGTGATTGTTGTTTACTCTGGGAATCACTAACAGATTGGTCTCAGAAGATCTTAGTGGTCTAGAAGTCTTATGTAGTGGGAGCATATCAGTGATATACTTCGGTCCTAGACCATGTAGTGATTTATATGTGAGCAGGAGGATTTTGAAATCAATCCTCTGACATACAGGGAGCCAATGTAAGGATTTAAGAATTGGTGTAATGTGCTCACATTTTTTGGTCTTTGTAAGAACTCTAGCAGCAGCGTTCTGAACAAGCTGTAGCTGCCTGACAGTTTTTTTCGGAAGACCTGCAAGGAGACCATTACAGTAGTCTAGCCTACTAGTAATAAAGGCATGTACAAGTTTTTCTAAGTCTTGAGCTGACATGAGCCCTCTAAGTCTTGCTACATTTTTTAGGTGATAGTAGGCTGATTTTGTTACTGATTTAACGTGACTGTCGAAATGTAAATCAGAATCCATAATAACCCCAAGATTTCTGGCTTTGTTTGAGGTTTTCAGGGACAGAGAGTGAAGGTGTTGAATTACTTTAAACCTTTCTTTTTTAGCACCAAAAACAATTATCTCAGTTTTGGCACAAATGATCTATGGGGCGATAGTCGTTTGGTGATAGTGCTACATAGATTTGGGTGTCATCGGCATAGCAATGATGGTCAACGTTATTATTTTGCATGATTTGTCCTAGTGGGAGCATGTAGATGTTGAATAAAGTTGGCCCCAAGATTGAACCTTGGGGGACTCCACATTGGTAGGTTCTGATACAAAGTCGCCAATGGAAACAAAATAGTTCCTATCTTGTAGATATGACTTGAACCAGTTTAAGACTGTGCCTGAGAGCCCCACCCAGTTTTCCAACCTGTCCAAGAGTATTGAGTGGTCGACAGTGTCAAATGCAGCACTGAGGTCTAATAGCATTAATATTGAAGTTTTGCCAAAGTCTGTGTTAAGACGGATGTCATTTACAACTTTAATAAGGGCCGTCTCGGTGCTATGAAAAGGTCGAAATCCTGACTGGAAGTTGTTGTGGCAGCCAATTGAAGCCAGGAAGTGATTTAGTTTCTCAATTATTTTACTTATGAAGGGTAGATTTGAAATTAAGACATGGAAGTGAACTCAAGACTGGCGGAATTACTTCCTTTAACTTAGCTACTGCTCTATCCGATAGACACCGAGAGTAGTAGCTTTTTCCTAGAGGAGTGAAGTCCAGCAACATGATTCAAAGGTTATCAAGTAATGGTCAGATAAAGAAGAATTTTGAGGAAAGATTATTACGTTTTCGATTTCAACGCCATAAGATAAGACGAGGTCGAGAGTGTGGCTATGACAGTGAGTTGGTTTCTGTACACTCTGACTGAAGCCAATAGAATCTATTAAGGAAGTAAATGCTACACTAAGGCTGTCATTTACAACGTCCACATGGACATTAAAATCCCCCACAATAATTACTTTATCTGATTTAAGGACTAAACTTGATAGCAACTCAGAGAATTCAGATAGGAATTCAGAGTACGGACCAGGAGCACGATACACAATAACAAACAGAATTGGCTGCATTGTTTTCCAGTTTGGGTGCGAAAGGCTGAGAATCAGACTCTCAAATGAGTTATAATTTAGTTTTGGCTTAGGATTGATTGACAGGCTTGAATCAAAAATGGCTGCAACTCCTCCTCCACGTCTGCTGCCTCGAGATATATGAGTATTAATATGGCTGGGAGGACTAGCTTCGTTTAAGCAAACATAGTCTTCATCACGCAGCTAAGTTTCAGTCAGGCAGAATAAATCAATATGATTATCTGATATTAAGTCGTTGACTAATACTGCTTTGGATGAGAGAGATCTAATGTTTAAGAGTCCACATTTAATTCTCTTCTTTTGTTTTACTACATCGGAAGTGCTAATTTTTATTAGGTTTTCATGTGAAATCTCTCTTCTGTTTGACCTAATTAATTTGGTTGGTCGGGGGACAGACACCATTCTTATGTGGTTTTGGTTTTGGGTGGGTGACTGCTCTAAAGGAGGCGCAGAGAAGTGTGTAAGACTGCAACTCTGCTTCCTGGTCTCAACACTGGTTTGTCATGTTCTAGGACTACCAATGAGATCAGCGATGCTTCTAGATAGGAGAGCAGCTCCATCCAAAGTGGGGTGGATGCCATCTCTCCTGATCAGACCAGGTTTTCCCCAGAAAGGCTGCCAATTATTAACGAAGCCCACATCGTTATCTGGACACCACCTCGACAGCCAGCGGTGGAAAGATGACATGCGGCTATACATGTCATCACTAGTAAAGTTTGGCAGGGGACCAGAGAAAACTACGGAGTCCGACATCGTTTTTGCATATTCGCACACCGAGCCAACATTAATTTTAGTGACCTCCGATTGGCGTAATTGGGTGTCATTAACGCCGACGTGAATAACAATCTTACTGTATTAACGTTTATCCTTAGCCAGCAGTTTCAATTGAGCTTCGATGTCGCCCGCTCTGGCCCCTGGGACACATTTGACTATGGTCACTGGTGTCGCTATTTTCACGTGTCTCACTATGGAGCTACCAATGACCAGAGTTGGCTTCTCAGCGGGTGTGTCGCTGAGTGGGGAAAATCGATTGGACACGTGAACATGGTGGTTAACCGTGGGCTTTGGTTTAGAACTATGCCTCCTTCGGACATTCACCCAGCCTCCCGGCTGCTCAGGGTTTGCCGAGGGACGGCTAGCTGCTACGCTATGTCGGTCTGCACCTTGTACAACTAGCGTCAGCTGGCTGGTTACAGCGGCAGCCGACGGAGGATTGTTGGTGCGGAACCGCGCTTCCAAATCATTTATCCTCGCCTCCAAAGCAAAAAGTGAACTACATTTATTACATGTACCGTTATCAGTAAAGGAGGCAGAGTAGTAGCTGAACATCAGACACACCGGGCAGGAGAGAAGAGAAGGAGGACAGGGAAAGAGAGAAGCCATCGTAGCCGCTAGGCTAGCTGTTGCGCTAAAGTAGCTAGCAGAGATAGCGCGTAAACAACAGCAAATTTAGCGAGGCAACTCAGAGAGTGAGCAATGTGTCTGCTGAAGCAGGGATAGCGTGTGCTTAGTTTAAACTTGGCGGTAGTAAGTCGCTGAACAGGGAAACTACGTTAAATTAACAGAGTTAGGCTAGAGAGAAAAACACAGCCTGTAGCGACTATCATGGAGAAACAGGAAATGACGCAAAGCGCTTACCGTCAGAGAAGTCTCGCGAGGCCGTAAGGACAACAGTGCTATGATCAAAGTGCTATAGGTAAGAACATAGAAATGCGTTTTATTTATTTTTATTTTTTTTAGGGGGGGGGGGGGGGGGGGGTTGTTAGTGGGTTGGTGGGTCATGCTATGCAGAGTCGAGGTGAAGTCTGAACAGGTGAGTCTTGAGCCTTTTTCGTAAAACATCTGTATCAATACAATAAGAGCCTGGATGAAAATGGCAACAAACCAACTTCAAAAAGATTGGATGTACCTGAAAGAAATCGCAAAAGATAGAGATTTTAAACAAAGTATGTTAGATAATTTATTTAAAATATGGGCAGAAAATGGATTGACAAGATTCATCCAGATGATTACAAATAAGGGGATTGAAACGATTGAAGAACCTTTCTAAAACATGTAATCTTCCAAATACACAGTTCTATAAATATTTGATGTGGTGACGTCGACTATGAGGTTGTGTGCTTGGACAGGGGCGGGGCAACACAGATTTACCTCCTCAAAACATGGAGAAAGGTGGTACCTGTCTCTCTGTTGAGTAAGGGTGATAGAGAGATGAGTCGGGTCTTGAGGTGCCAAAATCCACCAATTCCGACTCACTCATTTTTGATGACCATTTCTGGCGGTGGTGCAGCGCTGCAGGAGAGAGGGGTGTGTGAAGGCGGTTCACAGGAGCCATGTGATCTGGTGATAAGGAAGCAGATATATGCTCCACGGTAGGAGGCCGGGAGGAAGCCACACGAGGGGAGCTGGGACTGGAGCGGCTGAGTGTGGCATGTACATGTGCGTGTGTTTTACAACGTCAAAATAAAGAACCAGAAATGTGTCCTGTCTTTTCTCTCTCTGGAGCTGTATGAACCCCGGGTGGCAACGATCCAGGCCACAATAATCTTGTGCCCTACATCAGCAACTCTCTCTAAATTGTATGTTCCGGCAAGACCATTGAGATCTTCCACAGCCGTTCTTTTATAAGTTCCTAAAGTGTCGCACAAGAGATCTAGTCAGGCTTCTGTATTTAAACTTTCCTTATCTCTACTGGCTATCAGTGGGTTACTCCTCTGGTTACAAAAAGAAGTCAAATCACATGGAAGTCCATGAGAAAATGACTACTTCTCACTTGAGTTATTATTTCAGTTAACATTGTAAACATGAGTTTATGGTCTCAATCTCTAGTGTCAAGTCTTCTTCAATACAGCATGGTGTCCATTTACTACATTATGGTCCATTTACAGTCAAATAGACCATAAAGCAGGGGATGCTTTAGGGCGTGGCTACCTTGGGATTGACACCTCCGCAGCATCCCTAACATAGCATGGCAACTGCCGTATCACTACTGCAGCCCCGCTACCATCCCTACCATGCTCCCACACTACCAATGCAATGTGCTACTAAGATGACTTCAACGCTTAGCTGTAAAGTTGACCTTGATTATTGCCAACAGCTTCACACCAGAAGCCAGATGGAACCAGATCCAGTAAGGTTGTTGCTCAGGAGCTGCAGCTCGTGTTCATCAGATCCCTTCGCTCCTCCAAAGTCCAAATATGATTATTTGTGTACAATGGTTGCAAAAATTCCAAGATGCAATGGCATCAGCCAACATGCCAAACTAGAGGGTTCAAAACCATTGTCAACAAAAATCAATGAGTGACGTCATAACTATGCCCACCCGCCTCAATATGACTACATCACAATATTCCCCAAATAGATTGATCAAAGGCTAACACAGTCCCACAGCAGTCTGTGCAATAGTCACAATAATGAGGATCAATAGACTGTTCATCTGTTAATAAAAATGCTGTATCCCATCACAAGGTCACTAGGTCAACATGTATAATGATATAATCAATATTTTGCTACTTGTAAATAAAATTACATTCATATCAGCCTCAGCTAGGGTTGGGCGGTATGACGGTATTATACCGTGTGACGGTATAAAAGTGTCTACCGGTAGAGATTTTGCAATACCGTTTATACTGGAGAAAGCGCAGATGTCTGCGGCATCGCTCTGAGTCACTGTAATTAGACCGCCTCGACACACAGGGCACTGCAGGCATTGCAGCAGACTGCTTGCGTGGTTGCATAAGCACGACGAAGCAGAAACAGCTTTACCTGAGTAATAACAATCATGGCGGAGGCGGAGAGTGAATGTCACGAGGAAACTGAGGCAGCGCGACCCACCCAACTCGTTCCGAAAAAGGGCGCTATACGTCCGTTGGAACTTTTTCGGATTTAGAAAATCCGACAACGAACAAAAAGCGATACTCTGCAAAGAGTGTCGCACGACTGTTGCAGCTGGAGGTGGAAACTAAAACACGAGAAGCAGTATTATGAGTCTTTCGCCAAAGGCAGCCCGTATGACAATAAATCACATCGATGGAGGGAGATAATGGAGGCCATCACAACGCATACTTTTTCTCATTTGTTTTTTTTATTTCTTATTAAGATGGAGCTCTGTGTTTACATTTGCACACACTATAGCTTAAGTTAAAGCTGGAGTTCAAATGTTTACCAGACATTTGCATATTCTTTGTGGCTTATTATTTATTATATTATTATACTCTCTTTAAAATAATGTTATGCTGCTGTGAGAAAATTAAAATAAAAGAGGAAAATGATCAAATGCGACAGTATGGTTATTTTTAAGCCATTAATTGAATTTACAGGGGGAAAAACCATACCGTGATATATACCGTTACCGTGATATGAAATTATTCATACCGTGATATAAGATTTTGCTCATACCACCCAACCCTAGCCTCAGCTATACATAGTTTTTAGTATATTCGCTAGCATGCTAAATTATGTTCTGAACATGTTGTGACATGCTGGCTCAAAGCATGCAACATGAAATGGGGAACCCACGCCGGATTACAATCAACAAAGAATTTATTGTATAATAAAGAAGAATTTACAAGGATCAATTAAATAAAGAATATTAAAGATAAAGAAGTGTGGTGTAAGTCAGTAGAATGTAGTTAACCAAAAAGTGTCATGCAAAGTCAGTCTAATGGTTCAAACAACAGACACAAAACACCAGGAGGAGGAAGCCGCCCAATCGTCTGTGCGCAGAGCTTTTTATCCTGCTGTTCATCAGGCTGTCGATTAGGCTCACCTGACACCAATCACCTGCTCACAAACACAGGGGGAAAGAGCACAGGCGACAGCAAGCATGGGCGGAGTTAGAGACAAACCCAGGGTCGTCACAAACATTACACCCTCTTAACATCAGTATGGCAGCATTGCCATTCTGAACAAAGCATGCTAAAAATAGCTAAAAAAATACTGCTGTGCCTCATTTCATCACGTTCTACTTCATTTGTAGTAGAGAAACACAAATTTCACAATTGTTTTACACACAACACATTGTCTCAGAGGTTGAGCACAATTTACAAAGTTTGTTAGACTGGTCTGCCAACAACTGCCCTTGAGGTAGTGATGGTGAGATGAAGCCTCATGAGGCATCGAACCACTTGAGCCAATTGGTTCGAGAAAGGGTTCATTTCTCGAAGCATCATGTGCACACGAAACCACCTACTGGCCAAGTGTATAATCACAGGCAGCTGTATCTGAACCACATAATGTGTGATGCATTGCATTTTTGTGTCTGTTATGTCTGTTGGGAATGACTATGAATTACAAAAAATTGATGACCAAATAATTACTTTAAGATCATTCAAGCAGTTTTATTATTCTATACAGACAGTGTCGTTAAAGGGAGAAGACATTGGGGGAAACTGATCCTGGGCCGAGAGTCGAACCCGTGATCGCCGCGTCTAGGACGTTGAGCCTCTGTACATGAGGCAGCTGCCCTAACCACTGCGCCACTGGCCGCTCCATAAGACATCAATTTCTGTACATAAATGATCACATATGTGTATGATAAATTGTTTGAATGTATTCTGTGTGTGTAAATTTTCCCCAAATGGTAAAATCATCACTCTCCTAAATCTCTCTCTCTCTCCCTAAACTCTCCAAATTATATAAATGCTATCCAAACTCTAGTATCCAAACTCCCCAAACTATCCAAACTCTCAACTGACCGCAACTCTGCTTCAAAACCCACATTTTGAATGGAGCCTGAGGGGTCTATATAGCTGTAAAACCTCGCGGCAAACTCTGAACCACTTCCCGAAGCAGTCACGTGGTACAGCCGGGTAGCGAGGCTTCGGACGTCATCATTTTTGGCCCTTCCCCTAAATGAAGCAAGCCTCGATACGCGCTTCGCGGAAACGCCCCCTCCATTACTCGACACACGCTTCGAAGCCTCGGCCCATCTCGTCACATCACTACCTTGAGGAGATGCTGAGAAATTCATGAACCCAAGATTCCAGGTTGGCTGAACCCTTCTTGTGACCTCTCAGTTTGGAAGATGAAAGCCAAATGAGTAATGTGACAGCACAAGATTTAACAACTTCCTTCACTTCTGTAGTTTGGAATATAATCTTACACATAAATAATAGTGATGTCCAAATGAAGCTTCGTGAAGCATTTCCTTTATTTTCTGAGCCCAATAGATGGCGCTCTCTGTTCAACAAAGGGTTGAAAGCAATGGAAATATATCGGCCTTCAACCCTTTGTTGAACAGAGAGCGCCATCTATTGGGCTCAGAAAATAAAGAAAATGCTTCACTAAGCTTCATTTGGACATCACTAATAAATAAATACAATTAAAAAAATAAAGAACAATAATCAACAAATAGTCACCCATACATCCAGTTTGCAGATTCTAATTATCTACACAGAAGTGTGTGTGTGTGTGTGTGTGTGTGTGTGTGTGTGTGTGTGTGTGTGTGTGCGTGCGTGTGTGCTCGCATAATTGCATCTCCTTTGTGTGAATGTGTGGGAGTGCATGGATTGGATGGATATTGTCTGCCTATCTAGCTCTCTAATCTGGGGCCAGATACCAAGGCATCTAACAACCCAATGACGTACATGTACACAAACACACACACACACACACACACACACACACACACACACACACACACACACACACACACACCTCACCCCTATCCAACTTCAACTTGGCAGCCTTTTACACTGAAGCAATCTTCCTCGTCATTAGGCTGGCCACCTTCTGTGAGAGTACCATGGGCAGCATGACCCCAGCCAGTGCCAGCTTAATCTTCCCCTTCACCTTATTCCCATTGAAGCAACTCAGTCCAATAGTCATTGTTTCACCTAGTGTCATAGTCTACTTGAATGTGCCCAGCAAACATTTTGCTGTCATTTACAGGAAGTTGCCAAGTTCAATACCAACCTCACGACTGTACTGTCGGGCACAGCTCAAACTCCATCCTTAAGTTTGACACAACTATCGTGGGCCTTGTCACTGTCAGGTCTGGATTATAAGGAGGACTCAGGCGCAGAGTGAGGACAGTAGAACCAAGTTTTTATTGTTAGAAATTGCAAGTTACTCCTTAAAACAGAGTGACAAAGAAACCGGCTATGACACTGCATGAAAAGTCGGATTTTCGTCCCTGTAAACGCCCGAAAATCTCCCTAATTTTCGGGGGTTAACGACAATTTACAGGCTGCGAACGCCGCGTTCGTCTGTGCCGAAAATTGTCGAAAACGAACCACAGCGAAGGCTCTAATTAGCATATGAATAGCGGCGAAACCCCGCCTGGCCAGAGATGGCTTGAATATCCTCACTCAGGATTGGATGAAACCACTAGTTTTAAACAAGTATAATCGCTCGTGATTGGTTGGCAGATCTGGTCATTATAAATGTAAAGCCAACCCACGTTGGTAGATCTGTCACTATTGGTCAACCTGATGAGTCATTATAAATGTAAACCCCACCCCCGTTGGCAGATGTGTTACTATTGGTCACACTGGGTCTTTTAAACAAGAATAATCAACAAGCCCTCCAACTCATACGACCAAATAGGTCGTGTGTCACGTCCTCAAATATACGACCTCTGGGAGCGTATTGCGGAGATTCTTCCGCAACGATAGTAGTGGTTAAGGTTAGGGTTAGGTCGACGTGTGGAGGGGGTCTCTGCCGATGATTGACGAGGGGCAATCGTCAATCATATATATATATATATACACACATATATATATATACATATGTTTATATATATATATGTATATTTATACATACACACATTTATTTTTATTTATTTATATATTTATAAATATAAATATGAATGAATTAATTGAGGAAAGGAAAAATTGCCAGGAGGAAGTATTCAAAGAAAGAGCTTTATTGACAACACAACACACAACTGTACAAATTTGCCCACACAACAAACAAATGAACTGGCGACATTCTGTCCGAATTTGGTCAATTTTACAGCCGCCTGCGGTGCGTGGCCCTGTACTTGGGAGTCTTCTCTAATCGCGACTGTAGAGTCGCACAGAGCTCGGTGAGCTCCTGGCTACGAGAGGATGGAGGTCGCACAATCCATCCAGACACCCCGCCAACGACGCCGTCCTCCTCATCAGACATCATGTCTGTGGTGGCGCACTTCCAACGGTCCACCTCATCGCCAGCAAGCACACTCCGTCTCGCTTCCAGCAGCTGTAAAACAATCAATAAAGACAATCAGTACTGCGCGATGCACTGCGCATGGACACAACACATCTATTAATGCACCTGAAAAATAGGTTTAGGTAGGTTTGGTCACATTGACCAAAAACGGATCTAATAAGTCTTACCCTCTTTCTCCTGGAACGACTCCGAGCTGACGTCTTCACAGCTTCCGCCTGCGATGCGAGATCAGGCTGTGTGTGTCTGAAGCTCCTGCGTACCGTTTCATAGTATGTCTTACAGGCAGCTGGAAAACAATTAAATGAGTGGTATGAATACAGTTAAGATCGGTATCTACTGTTAACGCATCTATTTCCTTATACAGCAGAATGAAAGCATATTCTTTAAATCGTACCCTTGCTCCGGTTCGTAGCGCCTACAATTCGTCTCCGAGTTGTGAAGACGGCGTACTGCTTCCTGTAAAAGACCAACATACACTTAACAAAGCAACTTAACGTTACACTGGTTCCTCTCTCTTGTTCTTTTACAAGGCTACTATGCTACTTTTAGCTTGGACTATTAGCTTTTAAGCTACTTTTAGCTTGGGCTTGCTTTGCTAATTTTAGCTTAGCTAGCAGTCACCGAACATATTCTTACCGCAATCATCCTTAGAGTCTCCAGCAGTCCTGGGACATCCTGAGAGTCTCCAGCAGTCCTGGATATAAGAATTATAACATTTAAACCACATTTTCTTAAGTGAAGCCTCTCAGAGCAGCATCCCTCCTGCCGGTGAACGTGAACGTCTCGTCATCGTTCCCCCCACTGAATGAGGCGCCCGGTGTCTGCCGTCCCTTTAGTGGACAACGGTGCACGGCGTTATTAATCACCGTTAGTAAATATATAACCACGGTTTAACATAAGCACTATATTATTAGTTAACGTCGGTAAAAACGGCACATTTTCTGCTTCGCTTGCGCTCGCTAACCCCTAAATGGTAAATTACCGTCAGTAGGCTAGCCAGCTGGAAGGACCTTCGATTCGTAACGTTAACGTACAATTCCAACAACAATAAAGTAACGTTCATTATCAATACGATTTAAAAGTCAACTGGAAACGTAAAAGTCATGTTACAGTATACTTACATGTGTACGCGGTTTGTGTCGGGCTGTCGCCAGAATCACCGCAGTTGTCCGCCATTATCCAAAACTTGTGAAGTCAGACGAGCCGCAATGCATTTTGGGAAGTTGAGTAGATTTAGCAAGGTCCGCTGTACTCAGAAATTCTTGCCAATGCAGTATACATCCGGGCATTTCTCGCGTGCACAAATTCACATACTATTGTATGTGAACGCACTACGTACTCAAATTTACGTCACAATTAAGTACGAGTAGGACGTTAGTATGGCATTTCGAACACAGCCGAGATCTATGATCTATGAACCCATCCTTGACCCTCAGAACTACGACCAGCCATTATAAAGCAGTTTATAGTTGTTAATGTTGTGTCAAAAGGTACTGCATTTAAACATGTTACTGCGCAAGTTTCCTGGCTTCATCCCCATCCGGACAGACATTTTTATGGAAAGCCAATAGAAGTTTGGAGCTTGCAGGGAACAGACACGTCATACCCAGCATCATTTCTGCCTGTTGAGCGCATTGCTGGGAGATGTGTGGTTAACACATCCACTGTGCATTTAAGCACAGAAAGGGTCACTGTAGTCATGCCACTATGCACAGTGGTTGAGCTCTAGGAGACTGTGATGTTGTTTGCATGAATGTACATTTTACCTTTGTGGCAAAGCCTGATTAAAAGTAATTGTTGAAGCAAATTGTTTTGTGTATCTTTGAATGAAGATGAAATTAAGTTATATCTTTGAATGAAGATGAACTGAAGTTAACACCTTTCAGAAAAATGTCACCTGGGGGAAAACTCCCCCTGCTACCCTGATTTGCATTTGTATAGCTCACAGCATTTTCATTTACATGTTAAAGCCTCCCCTAGGATTACGGGGAGGGGGGTCATGGGGGGACAACTGCCAAGCAAGGCCCTCGTCAATTCCCGGCAATTTACGTCAGTTTTCGGTGTTTCCTGCAAATTGCCGTTTGCAGTCGTAAACCTGAACTTCCACGTCAATTTACAGGGCCGCTAACTGACGAAAATCCCACTTTTCATGCAGTGTGAACTCTGAGACTGTCTTCAGGAAAAAGGGAGAGATGGGGAAGGGAAAAGGGGAAGGGGAAAAGGGAAGGGGAAAGGCAGGAAGCGGACACAACAAACACCGAAAACGCGCCAAAAGGGAGGATACAAAATAAAAGGCTAATCTACTCTACACTGTGAATAACTCTAGAAACAGAAAACGCTCCAAAAGGGATGATACAAAATAAAAGGCTAATCTACTCTACACTATGAATTGTGCAATTGTTGATGGCGCTCTCTGTTCAACAAAGGGTTGAAAGCAATGGAAATATATCGGCCTTCAACCCTTTGTTGAACAGAGAGCGCCATCTATTGGGCTCAGAAAATAAAGAAAATGCTTCACGAAGCTTCATTTGGACATCACTAGAGGATAACAACTACAAACACTAACAGGGTTAAAGAACAGAAACATTCCAAGAGGAGGGAAATCTAACTACGAAAAAACCTAACTCTGAACCTGGACCTTAAAACATTACAAACAAAAAATCATTCGTCTCGAGGAAATAACTAGAAAATCTAGAATACAAAAAATTCTTGGTCTTGAAACAATGGCTGTGGTCTTGGGCTGAAAGTACACGCTGGACGAAATACTCTGGCAATGAGACAAGGGAAGACACAGACTATATAGACATCAGGGAGGGGAGCACAGGTGAGAACAATCAGGGTTTAGGGATGACGTCAGACCGGAGACACATGAGGAAGGGCAAGTGACCTGAAACGAGAGGAGAGTTACTTTTCAAAATAAAACGTGAAATTCACAAGACAGAAAACCCAAGACAAGGACACCCCTCACCGCTGTGTGACAGTCACCAACAACGGTGAGACTGCCTACAGCAATGAGGTGGACACACTGACCAGCTGGTGCCAGGAAAACAACCCCTCCACAACCCATAGTGGACTTCAGGAGACAACAGAGAGACAGACACTCCCTCATCCACATCGGCAACGTGGAAGTAGAGAGGGTCAGCAGCTTCAAATTCCTCTGTGTCCATATCACAGAGGACCTCTCCTGGTTACTACACACAGACACTGTGGTCAGGGAAGCTCGCCAGCGGCTATACTTCCTGAGAAGACTGAGGTACGAGCACCAGCATCCTCACCAACTTCTACAGGTGCACCATCGAGAGCCTGCTGACAGGCTGCATCACAGTGTGGCATGGGCACTGCTCTAGTCACAGCCGGAAAACACTACAGAGAGTGGTGCAGACGTTTGTACCATATGAACAGCGAGTTGACTGGTCTGGTTCTTTGAAAGCTCCTCATTAGAAATAGGTTAGAATAGTATAAAGATGATGCTGATAACATTCATGCAAAACCTATGATGTTTTTTTGGTGCTGAATTTAAACAGGTTTGACTGTGTGTTGCTTTGTTGTTTGTTTGTTTTCAACCATTCAGTCATCTATTTATTCAATTAGTGCAGCTCATCAGTTGATTTTGACATGGAAATTATTACGGTGAGCAAGAGTGAGGTGTAAGGCAGTGTTTATCTGCAGGATTCACTTGTCTTTAGTTTCTATTACTCACACACAAAATATATCACCTCTCAGTCCAGTAGAGTGTCCAGAAAGTGTCTTTTAAAAGTTTCTCATTGAAAAAGTAAAAGATCGAGCATGTGAAACTGTTAAACCGTAAAACTTAATTAATGAATTCTTATGTAATTGAAAACATATCTAATGTGGCACTTGACAACAAAGAAGCTACCAGACAGACACCGTGGACTGGATATAGTCCAGTTTACATCTGTTTTATAGCAAATGCATGCAATGTAGATCATGTATCTATTGGTTTATATTATTGTATATATTGGTTTTATTGAAAACAGCGATGGGAGACCAGAATGCGTCATGTGTCTTCAGGTGCTAGCGAATGAAGCCAGCCAAGCTAATGCCACATCTGATTACAAAGCACCTGGAATTTAAGGGCAAAACAAGACATTTTTTCAGTGGAAAAAGCGAGCAATACATCTGCCAGAAAACACGGATGGTGAACCTGGACACAACTTCAGAGAAAGCCCAGAAGGCTTCCCATTTGGTCGCTCAGTGGATTGCTAAAAGTAAGAAGCCACGCACAATTGCACAAGAAACCCCTGATCTACAATTATTATAAGAACATGATTTAGCCGTTACAACTTGCAAAGCAGTACACGGGACTTATTTATTCCTTAGGACTTTATTATACCTCCTTTTGGTTCTGGATCTTCCTGCAGCTCTCCATCCAGAAGACTCACATCCAGATCTCTCAGATATGCTCGATGAGAATCTGGGCCACTCTTCCAACATTCCCTCCACATTTCTCCCCAGTTTGCTGTCAAATCCCCAGACCACCACCACTTTAAAGGATACCCTTGCTATATATATTCCCTTTTCCATCTCATCTTTATCTTGACTCTCTTTCTTGCTCTCTGTCACTCTTTCCTTCCCAGATTGTTATATATGTCCCTATGCCCAACTGAGTGATCCTGCTGATCAAAAAGATTGCCACTTTTACTTTTTCATCATATTCCAACATCTCCCTTGGTGATTCATTTGCTGCCAAGCAGACTTTTGGACCATCGCTTGTGTGTAGAGCGGGGCTTCTCTCAGTGCAGCAGTGAGACAATGACAGTACGGAGCTCACACTGCATTTTGTTTTGTCCTTTTTCCTCCAGGCTGTGTGCATTCATCTCTATGTGCCATAGTCACCGCACGCTGTGGCCTGGTTATAGCTGAGTAAAAAGTACTCCTGCACCCTCTCAGGCCAACTGATTATGGACTTTGATTATTCCCATTTTGTTTTACTGAGTGCAGCGCCATCGCCAACAGGCGGGCCAGTAGAAAGGCCAGGACCATTGATTGTCTCAGTTTCGGGCCTAATTGAGCCAAATGGGAATGGCTGTTGCCAGAGTTCACTCTTCTCCAGTGTTTACATGCTGATCCACCAGAGAGATATTCATTACCGGCTCGCTGAAAACTCCTCTAGACATGCACACATACGCACACACACACACACACACACACACACACACACACATACACACATGCGCGTGCGCACACACACATTTTGTAGTCATATTGATAAAGGGGTTGAAGTTCTCAGAGGTCTGCACATACAGCTGGGCCTGCAGATGCTACTGGGAATTAATACTGTTTTCTAATGGTGCTCGGGTCTGAATCACAGAGGCATTATTTCTATCTCTCTTCCCATCTCAACATCATAGTGTGAATGTTTGCTTTTGCTCAACCCACACCGACTTATAATTGCAGACTAGTGAGCTTGGTGTAAGATTTGTTGTCTGACTGAAAAGAAATAGATGAAATAAAATGAATGCTTTCAGACATGTTAATTGTGGTCAAGCTGCTTGGCATAACATACAAAGACATTCTTTGCAAGCATTTCTTCTAGGGCGATGCCCCTGCAAATGATTTTGCATTAATTATTATAAGAAATGCAAACATGCTCCTTTAATCAAAGCAAATTAGTATTTGTACCAATTCCGTTGTGCTGATCTTTAAATGATGGTAATTTGTCATAGTTGCTTTAAAGAAAAACATCAGCAACATGCAACAGCAGAAACAATTCGAGTCAATGGGTCATTTGGGTAAAGTTGGGAAAAGCCACAGCTGATGAGAACATAATAATGTTGAGCTGAGTTGAGTAACGTAGAAATCAACACAATTCTATGAATCACATAAAATATCCTCAGCTACACTTGGCTCCAGAGGCCGCTTGGTGGGGACAGTCCAACATTTGCAACATCAGGTGCCCAAAGTGTAGGAAAACAACAATACACATGCTGAAAGCCTTTATGATGAAAGTGGATGATTCCAAGTGGGACCAATTGCAGAGCAGCACCCTGAGCAGCAACCTTCTGGATCTGGATCCATCAGGATTCTGGTGTGAAGCTGTTAACAAAGTTAGCTTCATAATTCAAGGTCAACTTTACAGATAAGTGTTAAAGTCATCTTAGTAGCTAACTGCATTGGTAGCATGGTAGCAACCTGTCAATCACCAGGTAGCCCGGCCCTAAAGCATCCCCTGCTTTCTGATCTGTTTGACTCTAAATGGACCATAATTTACTAAATGAACATCATGCTGTATTGTTGAAGATTTGAAACTAGACATTGCGACCATGAACTCAACCAGAGGAGTGGCCACCTGATGGCCAGTAGAGAGAATACAGTTTAAGGCACTTCAGCATGGCTTCACATTTCAGAACCAGAGGTTGCCTCCTGGTTGGAGAAACCCAAATTCACAGCAGATACAAACAGTCATTTCAACAGTATAACAGCACACTGAGGAGAACACTATGTGCTCAAACAGATGATTACTTGTGTTTGGGAAATTTTGTCAAGAATGCAAGAATATTCCCCAATATTTGGGAATATTGTCAAGAATGAATAATTGTGTGAGTTTTAAAATGCAACTGAGTATACAGTATATATATATAAAACATGCAAACTAAGCCACTATGTTGAGAATGCAAGAATATTCCCCAATATTTGGGAATATTGTCAAGAATGAATAATTGTGTGAGTTTTAAAATGCAACTGAGTATACAGTATATATATATAAAACATGCAAACTAAGCCACTATGTTGAGAATGCAGATGCAATGATTTGAGCATTTTTAGCATTATGTTGTAGTCTCTGTTGCTGGCAAAAGCTGAGCGCCCCTCTGAGTTTTTACTGGTTCCCATGTTTTCACCTTTTTATCAAATGTTACGTCATATTATTTGTATGTAAAAGTAGGAATGTACAAGTATTGCAGTTCACCTGATAAAAGTCACCTTTTATCTTGCCTTCCTGCTGCACGTCACTCCACATTTCTTGGCAACTGTTTTCATTGTTCCTTGTTGTGTTGCTGTACTTATTTTCAGTCAAAATTGTGCAATACAGTATACAGTCAGTGGGGATACACATGCCACCTGGTGGTTGGTGGTGCACACAACAACTGCATGTTGAAATTAAAGTACAAATGAATTTAAGTGGCCCCCTGCCAATTTCACAGTAATGATGCCACACAGGACTGTTTCTTGTGCAGAGCAGCAAAGGAAAAAGAGCCGTGTAGCATAGTTACTCAGAATCATTCATTAAAAGCATCAACAGAAAAATGTTGATTGAAGTTCATAAAGAGAAACAACTTTTAAATCCACATATGTCTTTGAACAGTGTTAGAAATGTGAAGTAAAGAGCTCTCAGCAACCCTGCCAACAAGATTTCACTCATTTATCAGTGTCAGGCTGAATGGATGAGGTGAAACAAAATAGCATTTCAGTCAAGAAATATTTCATCTTTACGCATATTGCTTTGGTTCTAAAATTTGACAATTTATATAGTTACTTTACTTTATCTTTTTCTTTCTGTAGACCAAAACAGAGTTAATAGAAGAGTGATTATTTGACTTTCATAAGCCAGGGAGGCAAAAACACAATTCCAATGATTACTAATGATTCCCGTGTCTGCTGGATGTGTGTAAATTTCGCTCTAACACATTCTCCATAACACCTTTGAAAAGCTGATATGTCAAACTTTTGTTTACTGCTTGTTCAAATGCCCCATGTGGCCATAAAGAAAAACAACTACAATTTCTGCTTTCAGGTAATGTTAAATACACAACAAGAACTGGTAACAACTGCTTTTTGCAAAATGTGAATTTAATGCTGTAAGATTTTTTTAGCGTTGTAGTTTCTCAAAGGACAGTTCTGTGAAAGCAGTATTATGTTTATTGACTTTTTTGGCACATTTTTAATAAACAGAACACACCTCTACAAAAATCATCAGTAACATCCCCAATAACAGCATACTCAGTTGTAACAATGGTGTTAAATAAACATAAAAAAGTAATTGAAAATGAGGCTCATTTTAAAAAAAAAGTAAATAAATAAAAAGTTAGCACCAGTCTGAGCACAGATATCTACAGTCAGGTCATTCATAACTGTATGAAAGTGTCCACATCACATAAAAATATCCAAATGTACCTCTTACTAAGACATCTCTTTAATCCATTGACTAGTATTAGATTTGTTTCCATTTTAGTGCAAGTGTACGTTTGTAACAGAAATAAATAAATTAGTTTACATGTCTTAACATTAAATGGAAAATCCCTAAGATTGTATATGTAGGAAGCACAATTTGGCTTCATCAGGAACTACCCTTTCTGTCAACTGCAAGCAATATTTACTGCTGGCATGGCCAATCAAATGTGTTACAGTACTGGAACAATGAATGTCCCACATCAAATACTTCCAAAACTTCACGCTCCTTCATGTGCTAAGTGAATAACTATTTTACATTTTCCGAAAACTCACCCTTCAGTAGGCCAAAGTTCGACCCCTTACAATCCTTCAGAGGAACAAGCTCCACAGCATCATTTGCCTCGTAGTATCGTGTTCAGCTCTCACACGACAAAAGCGTCTCAAAGCCCTCTGAGAGCACAGGGGGAGAAATATAAATCCTGTGAGATAAATCCATGCAACCAACGAGCCTGCCACGCCGACACCAAGCCGTATTTCATACCAGGCTCCTTCATTGAGGTCGGATTATCGGGGAGAGTAAGTGATGCAAAGGGAATACAATACCAGCACTGCTTACATATGGATGATATGATTAAGGTGCTATAAGCCAGGCTTTGACACTGACACACAATCCAGGTGGAAAGTGCATGTTTATGGCATCCGTATCTATGTGAACACAGGGTGAATGTCACACACCGGCTCCGTGCCTCTCTCAGCTGCTATCTGATTTGATTGTCAAAAAATCTTGGAAGGATAATTGATGTTAGACTGGGCGATACGTGGTTGATGCATCAAGATAATTCACTTTACATCTTTTAGATAGACCTCATCTCAACACAGTTGTCATTAAAATGAAAAATCCCTTTCATAAAGCCACCACAATGTTCATTATGTCATTATGTGGGAGTGCAACATTTATTTTTCTTATATATTTCTTGGCAGCCATTAATAGAGTCAGTCGAACTGCCAACCAACTTTAGAATAGACCATTATCCTGTTGCGCCGTCCTCATAGAAAAGTGCGTACACTGACTCTGATAACCCGAGTGGCAAAGGCAGAAATGAATAACTATCATACCACATGTCTCTCCTGTCGTTGATAAAAGGACCTTTTCTTAATGGGGAGCGATTACTGTAACCATGTGCAATTTTACATGATCGACTCAATAGGTGATGGGACTTTAATGCTAGAAAAACTCCGTCCACCTGAAAGGCTCAGGCCAACATCGATTATGGCAGCATTAAACATTTAAGTAATCACTGCACTTAGTTAAATGATTGTGTTATGAATAATAGATGAGATGGAAGGCGGACAGGGTAATAAATGGTCTTGGGAATAATATCTGGCCATGTCATATTCAGCCGTGTCTCCACATCCACAAGGACACTCACTTTTGTCCTTTTTTTGTGTCATGAATAATGGTGTTTACCTATAGGGACACACACACACATGCGCACAAACACACACACACACACACACCATGTTCAGGAATCATTGGGGATTTAATCAATTCACATTACTCTTGAGGAATGTTCAATGTGAGTGCAGCAGTTATTCCCAAAGAGTTACCGCCATTGGGCTGTTTGATTAAGTATGGCAAAGAACAGAGACTTTTAAAACTTTAACAGCCTCTATTTTATTTTATTCAATTCTGTTTGATTCTACTCGAGTAGGACAGACATTGAACCTTTGTCAGTGGTTATTTGACTAGAACAAAAGAAAATAGTGAAGAGAGAGGGCTTGGCATCTAGTTAGGTAGGTAGTTAGCTTGGTATCTAGTTATCTAGATACTTAGTTAGCCAGATAGCTAGTTATCTAGTTAGCTAGGTAGCCTAGTTAGCCAGTTAGCTAGGTATCTTGTCCTTCTCCAGAGCGCTGGGGTGTGAGCAGGAGGAACCGTTAGAGTTGCTCGCTCATTTTCTGTAACCATTAAAGAATGACAGACTTAGCAGCTGGCTAACTATCCACTTGTTATCCACCTCAAGTTACTAATCCACAGATATTCGTTAGGTTTACTGTAAAACCTTAGCCACTAGCCATAATTTGGTTTACTTTATACAGAAGTGCTCACTACAATGGTGGCAGCAACGGTTCAGAGTCGTCAGTTGAGTGTCAGGTCAATAACACACTTACTCACACGTACTGTATGCACACACACACACACACATCAAAGTGACTGCTGTATGTGTGTGGGAAGGACACCTTCTTCAATCACTCAATGTAAATGGGCTGAAGCCTGTTGCAATTTACAACACAGTCCTGTCGTGTCTAATAAATTCAGCTCTGTCTCTTGTGTTTATCACGTCAAGACGACTTCACTCTTGTCCCTCTTTAGCCCCGCTGTCTCTCCTGTCCGTGCGCGTTTTGCTCTAAGTCCCTCATTTCCTTGGCAGGTGGGGATGAAGGGGGTTGTGTGTGGGGGGCACATGAGTGAGACAGCTTGGTAATTAGTTCTCAAGCTTGCTCTCGCTAAATATTCCTGCCTAATGACAAGGCCAGCCGGGCGCACTACGCCTAACGGCCCGCGGTTTAGTTTGGTTCGACAAACTCTGATCATTCTCCAAAGTTGTAATAAAAATATGCACGATGAAATAAATAAAGAAATAACTGAATAAATAAAAAGAACGTAGATGTTAGGGCACACTTTGAAAAACACATCAAAGGGTTGATTTGTCAGCCATCAATAGTCTTTCCACATGCCTCTCTCTCTATCTCTCCCTCTGTCTCTGGGTCTCTCTCATTTAGTTAGATGATTGCCTCCTGTAGCCCCAGGGAGCGATAACAACCGCCAAGTCTATTACTTCCTACAGCAGTTTACTCCTACCAATATGAAACACTCGATAACAACAGGACCTACCCCATGTTAACTCCTATAGTCTATTAGCCAAACACCAATTCTGTCCAACAGCACGTGTCAATACAAGCGAACCCTTGAGTAACATTATCTGCATTGAAATGAGGAGAGAATCACGCAAGTCGGTTGCATCAAAATTAGCGTAATGAAAAACAAACAACAACAAAAAAGACATAAAGGAAGCTACTAAGGTAGACCCAAGACTAACGAACAAACAAACACAGTGGGGTTGATGGCGATGCAGGTTCATTTTAAGTAATCGCCTCCTTTTGAGATGAGGTGATGTTAGGTGTGTGGCGTCTCACATACAGGTACACACACACACACACACACACACACATCCAAGTAACAAACACTGCTGCGTTGTCCCAGTGTGCTAATGGCCAGGGAACTGTGCATCCAGATGCTAACCTCATTTTCTTCCCCGCTGCAGAAGGGCACAGTGAATTCCAGCCTTGCAGGGCTCAGGTGTTAATTTATGCTACTGCACCACTTTTCCCCCTGACTGCACAGCCTGACCCCAGCCCAGCATGTCCCACTACGGAGCTGCTCCTCTGTCCAAGCAGGTCAATTTCATTCTTCAAAAAATTAGCTACCCTGCACAATCGCATTCAGCTGCAGAACAAAAATAAGGAAGAAGGGTGGAACAGAATAGAAGCAAAGTAAACATAATGAAAAAGGTTTTTTTGACAGATGTTTGGCAGCAGTTGTACACATATCAAAGTGCAGTGCTGGGATAACTCAGACATGGTTGTAAATCACAGATGATTATCAGCCAGGAAATTCTTGCATCATGTAGCCACGAGGAAGAAAACAAAAGCAAACAAAAATGGCACAAGGCAAAAAGATTAAATGTATATTGCATCAAAGCATTAGCCATGAATCCAGTAGTATTTCATTCTCTTGGAATAATCATTGTTTTGTAGCACAATGAGCATGTTTAATTGATGACTACGACCCATTGCACTGCTGTTTCTTCTTGAAAGATGAGTCGATGGGGAGAAGGGAGAGTGAGGAGACTGTAAGGTTACAGCAGCTGATGGCCAATATGTTCGTGGTTGAGAGACTTTCTGGGGCAAAGCCTTCACGCTTGTTGATTGAAGGCCTGCGTGGCATCTTGAGAGCCCTAACTTCAATTCATTATTAATAAGCCGCAGTGTCACCAAAGTCCATTCACTTCATTGTTGAGACATCACCTGAGACATTGATGCAGACGCGTGTGCATACGCACAATAAACAAAGATGAAAGCCTCTGAGCACCTGCCTCTTAAAGGGACTTAGGGCAGGATCAAGAAATAAGACTCAACAGTGACACGACGGCTGTTAGGGTAACTGCAGCCATCTGCCAAGCCGGCGCGGTAGCGCGCACGAACTCTTCAGTGCAGCTGATGCTGTGACACGGTTATTTATTTACTCGCTGTTCACGTGACTGTTTACTACAAGACCTCCGCACATGCCTCCGCGGAACTACGTTGGTAGCATACATCTGCGAACCGCATCATGTCAAGCGACGAAGTAAGTAAACAAGTGTTTATTTTAGTGTAACTTTAGGATGACGAATTGCCGCTGATAAAACCTTCGTTTTCTTCTTGGTATTACTTTTTAGTGGACTTTGTGTGGTGGTGGGTCGTTTTCCGGCCGAAGCAGAGTCCATTACTACACATACAGTACTTGAGTCCACCGCGCTTGTCTTCTTCTGGTCTCCAAGCCGTCGAGTACGCGCATTCAGCGTCATTTGACGTCACGTCCGCCGGACTGCGCGGGAAATTCGGACCACGAATTGCAGTACATCATGCAGCACACAGCCTGTTCAAGGCAATGGGGAGATATGTGTGTGGTCTCATTCTTTTTGGTTTTGAACGCTTCATCACCCATTAGCATTAAAAGACTTAAAGTGAATGTTTATTTTTTCACAAATCCTGCCCTAAGTCCCTTTAAGCGGTTTTCTTATTATTCTCTGTCACTCCCATCGGGCAGAGGGCACATTGTAGATGCCCTGCAGATGTAGATAGCGAGTAGAAGGGGTGTGAGACGAGCATGAGGAGGAGGAAGAGAAGAGCTTTGTGGGTGGCTGGGTGTTCAAAAGTAATCTAGGGACCTGGCAAAATGCGGCTCCTCATTTCATTTCATGCACAAAGCCCTTGCGCTGCCAGCAGGCTGACAGACGGGAAGGCCTCCCAGCGAGCAGCGCGCTCCACCCTGCCCAGAGGCAAGACCGAAAAAGAAAAAGAATTGGGGGGAAAATAAAAGGTGTAAAAGAAGAGGGGGTAGCAGAGAAGAGATAGCTTTTATAATTCATGTCTGGAGAGGAGGATGATTCACTTTGTTGTCCATCTCGACGGTCAGTCAGGGAACAGAGGACTCAGAGTTCAAAGGCAGCCAGCCGTTGGGCCTCTCTGCAAACCTGCCGGGACTGTGCCATTAATACCAAAGCTGTTTGGATACAGATTTCATCACATTATCCCTGTTCAGGACCTTTGTACTAGGCGCCAGAATTAACATAGCAGCCTGTCTGTCTGTCATTTAAGCATTGAGTCTGGGGTATGAAATATATTTAGACGAAAATTCAATAACACTTTTTCCTTCACTTTAACTGCAGCCAAATCCTTCTGAACCTGGGTAAGGCATTAATGTGGGTCCACTTTAGCATGTCAGCTGGCCCCATCAATAGTGGCAGCACGGCTAGTAGGGTGTGGGAGAGGGGGAGGGTCGGGAACTCCTGGTAAAACCTAATACCCAACGCCTTTTTTGTTGTTGAAATATTTATACAGGTAAACTCACTGTATCTGTGCAGCTCCATTTACAGGAGATATCTAGGCGTCAGACCAAAGCCGGAATCGATAAAACACAATTATAGCAGGACAACCCATTGCTGGGTCTTGAGCAATAGGAAAATGGTGGATTAAAGCGTTGGAGGCTGAATGCATGGAACAGTGCCTCATTATTTACCACCGTCTAGCCTTTCTTTTCATTTATCTATTGATTACTGATACCCCCGAGCTTTGGCAATAGTTAATGTGCTAATGTATTGTATAACTCCAGCTGGAATGACATCGCTATTATGCTCCTGCTATAAATGGCTTGAATCTGGAAGAAAAATAAAAAGCCCAAAGACAAACAATAACCTTGAAACACTGCCAGCTTTTCAGCTCACATTCACATTCAAGGCAAACCCCCCAAACAAATCAAATGACCAACAAGTCAACAGTACTTGTTTTGAAAAGGAGCCTCTGGAGAAGCATATAGCCAAGGTCACAGGCCTGGGAGCCACAGGGTTCAGATGTAATAGATTTGAATTGCATTACAGATGACTGATCTGCTACAAATCTCTGGTGTTTTCTGCCACACGCCAACAATGATTCTGCCACATGCATGCATTCAGTTATTATTACTTTGAGGAAATGTCAACTTGCCTCTACATGTGTTAGCTGTGTGTTTACGTTCATGGTGAATATGTGAGGCGTGCAGTCGTGTGTGGATCGAGAAAAAGGAAAAAAAAAAGGAAGCAAGCAGGAGGTGGGGGGGAGTAAATGGTTGGGGTCTGTCAGTGTCACCGTAAACCTTCTGAACCACCTTCCGTCCTCTAATAAGATTGAGCACCAAGCTGAGCAGAACAACTGCCAGACAACGAGACACCACCCGAATAGAGAGGAGAACTCCAGCAAGAAAAAATGTGTGTGTGTGTGGGGGGGGGGGGGCATTTCAATGCTGTGTCTCGCTACAGAGGCAGCTCCACCAGCGTTGTTGGTCAAGGAGAGCTCAAAGAGCCCTTGTCAGGTAAATCAAGTATGACTTATATTTCTTGGGGTGATGGAGGCACGTGGTGGCTGAGACGTCCTGGCAGCGGAGACGATATATTCACAGGTTGCAGAGTGGGGAGAGGCTCACAGAAACACACACGCACACACAACATGTTCTGGTTTGTAAATTTCACATTTGCAGTCTAGAGTGATGCTAGTTGGGATAATGTGCTTCACTTCCCTTTCCTGTCAAAGCAGGGGTCCATTATAGGTTTCAAGCAAATTGTAAATACTGTTATAAGAATAAAACACTGTTGTCATGTAATGCAGCCATCATTTCAACAGAATAAGATTACTAGTCAATGTGAAGAAAATAAATATGGTATTTTTCTTTTAGATAATATTTAAAAATGTAAGAAAAACAAGCATAGGCTTAGTTCAGTAAGGAAACTCACTCATTTTTTAGCGTGAGGAGGGAAGGGAGCAAGGGGGGGATGGTTTTCGATAGGGGAGGTTGTATGCTTGCGAGAAGAGAAAGGTTTTTAAACAGGATTTGAATGTGGGAAGTGAGGGGGAGTCACGGACAGGTTGGGGGAGTGAGTTCCAGAGTCGGGGTGCAGCTGAGGAGAAGGCTCTATCGCCGAAAGTTTTTAGTTGGGATCGTTTGGTGATCAGAGTGAGAGTGGAGGAGGATCGGAGTGCTCGGGAGGGTCAATTGGGGGTAAGGAGATCAGACAGGTCGGGAGGGGGGCAGGTGATTCCGAACTATCCCTTGTCTAGCTAAGAACCGTTGACTTGCGTTAGCCATAGCATAAGCGAACTCGGCAACTAGAAGAACTGAATGACATTTTTTGAAAACGTATCCAGACGTCTCAAACACACCGGCTCACTTGGAAAATAGGTCTTATGTCCAAAATTCCGAACTATCCCTTTAAAAGTCAGGAGGAGTATTTTGAAGGTGATGCGTTGTTTTATGGGGAGCCAGTGCAGAGTGCAGAGAACGGGAGTGATGTGTTCATGGGACCGGGTGTGGGTGAGGAGGCGAGCAGCACAGTTTTGGACCATTTGGAGTCTATGGAGGGAGTGAGAAGTGATGCCAGTGAGAAGGGAGTTGCAATAGTCCAGACGTGAGGAGATGAAGGCATGGATCACGGATTCTGCAGCAGAGGGGGAGAGGCAGTGTCTGATTTTGGCGATGCGGCGGCGGTGGAAGTATGAGGTCTTGATGATGGAGCTGATGTTGGGATCAAAGGAGAGGGTGGGGTCCAGGATGATGCCAAGGCTGCGTGCCAGGGGGGAGGGGGTGATGGTCGAAGTGCCAATGGTGAGTGAGATAGCCCCAGTTTTATTGAGGGTGGATTTGGTGCCTATGAGGAGGATTCTGTTTTGTCGCTGTTGAGTTGGAGAAAGTTGTGAGTCAGCCATGATTTTATTGTGGCAATGCAGCTTTCGATGTGGCTGAGGGGTGGGTTTTGGGTGGGTCGTCGGCATAGCAGTGGAAGTCCAGGTTGAGTTCGCGGATGATGTGACCAAGGGGGAAGAGGTAGCAGATGAAGAGCAGGGGGCTGAACCCTGGGGGGACCCCCTGCGTAACGGTAGAGAGGGTGGATGAGTGGCCAGAGAGGGAGACAAACTGTTGCCTGTTTGTGAGGTAGGAGGTGAGCCAGTCGAGGGTGGTGCCCTCAACACCCAGCTGGCGCAGCCTTGCCAGGAGGATGGTGTGGTTGACGGTGTCAAAGGCTGTAGTTCTTCTCACTCCTTTTCGAATATGTGAACCACTTGTAAGGTAATTTCTCGTTTGTTTTACATGTTTGAAATACATTTCAAAGAAAGAATAAAAGACACACTGTGCTGCTGTGGTGATGTCAAGTCAAATGAAAATGAAAAAGGCTGAAAAGGAAATTGACTCTTAACATTTGTATAGTGATGGACAGGTTCCTGATTAACTTGTACTTCTTTACAAAAGAACCAGTTAGAATAGTCCCCTGTTTCTTTCACACAAAGCTTGAATATTCAGATTGGGACTTTTAATTCCAGTGTAGGTGGAACATGTCACAGAGCCAACCTAAATGCTTGTAGCATATGGCAAGCCGTTTTAACATTTAATCGAACCACACTGCTATCTGTAAATATATTTTAGATATCCATAATAGCATTTCTCCTAGTCAAAATGTAGGAGAAATGGTAATTAAAGATATCCACAATACATTCTTACTAGTAAAAATGATATTTTAAGATATCTACAACTTTGATTGTACTAGTCAAAACTAAATTTAAGATATCTAAAAATCCTTAAAAAGTATAAGTGGCCGTTTTATCATTTAACCCTGTAAAGCCCAAACCATTAAATAATTGACAGAAAATTCCAATTCTTTGAAACTGGAGCCTTTATTGGTCCTTCTGAACAAACAAAAAATCTTTTTTTCAAACATCAATTTCCATATAGGAGTTTTAATTTGTATCATATTTGATACAGTGGGCCACAATGCTCAAAGATTCTTTTTTTTTCTTGAACAAAAAATACACAAACAAATCCAACAAAAACAATGCAGAAATGGAACTGGCAGGGTGGAAGTCTGGAAGACATAACATTTCAGTTATTTTTACTCATTTGACGGTTCACACCCTTTTTATTTTGAGTAATGGTAGGCTTGAAAACAGTTTCTGTCCTTGTTCAGACAAAGATGCACTCTGCATTTCTCACAGTACACATGGGCAAAGTGGCCTACGCAGTGCTTGCATCTCTGTCGGGTTTCCCATGTTGGGAAATGATGAAGGCCATCCTTTCTCACATCAGGGGGCAGCTCGGGGGTTTTCCTCTTCCGGGGAGGGGTTGGCGTTGCTTCTGGAGAGGACAGTGGTCTGCCACACTTTTTGACCTTTCCTGCGCTTGTGAGGGCGGCGCCAACAGAAGCCTGAAACCTTCGAAGGGGCAGGGCTTTCTGCCTGGGCTGCAGTTTCTCCAGGTCTCTTCTGTAGCGGATCCATGCATTGATTACTGCCACTGTAACAGTGTGCCACCAAATGTAGATGTACCATCTTCGGGATCTGAAGTTGAACTTGTACAGTGCAGATAGCATATCAAGAAGGTCAACGCCTCCCATGAACCTGTTGTATGTGTCAACAATGGCTGGTCTGGGAACCATTATGTAGGTTTTGCATTTCCGATCCCAACGCTTCACATTGCCCAGTGGTTCAACACCAACAAAAGAAGAGAGCAGGTTCATAGCTTTGTTGTCATACCATCTCACGATGATGTTCTCATCCATCATTTTGCAGTTCTTCACCCTGTTCATTCGGACTGTCCCTATGTAGTAGATTCCTCTTTGTTTCAAATGCTCCACCAATGGAACTGATGTAAAGAAGTTGTCAGCAAAAACTTTGTGATTCTTTCCTGCTGGAAGGGTTGAGGTCATTTTCAGGACAACATCTCCTGTAGCACCAACATCAGATTTCTCTTTGTCTGGATTTTCTCTCCCTTGGCACACGTCAAAGTCATAGAGATAGCCACTTTGGCCGGCACGTCCCCACATCTTGAACCCCCACTTGTGAGGTTTTCCTGGCATGTAGCATCGTAGATGTGATTTTCCTTTGAAAGGCACCATGATTTCATCAACAGCGTGACATTCCTCAGGAGGTATGGAAAGAAATCGTTGGCGTAGTTTCTCTAACCATGGCCTGAGTTTCCACACTTTATCCTTTTTTGCATCCTCAGACACATTGAGGTTGTCCTGAAAGTGAATCAGCGTCAGCAAATTCAGGAACCGACCCCGTGACATCACATCACACACTGGGGGGTACCTTGTCTCCATCTCCCAGTAAGCTCGTACATTGGGCATCTGTACTAACCCCATGTGCATGTACATACCCAGAATTTGCTCAATTTCTTGGGCATTTGTGTTCACTGACTTTCCATTTTTCTGCACACTGTACAAGTTTGTTTCTTCTGCAATTTCCTGTAGCATTTCCTCAGTCACAAAATCTTTGAAATACATATATGGTGTCTCTTCCTCAACACATTCCACAAACTCAACAGATGGAGGTTCAAACTGTTTTCTTCTCCACCAATACTCCTTCTTTTTCACTTTGCCCCTTGCCAACTGCTTTGGTGTTGTGTCCTCTCCTGGGACTTCTGGGCCTTCATCATCATCATTACCATCTGGGTTTTCCTCTTCCTCATCATCACTACTATCTGGGTTTTCCCCAATCCTTGCAGTAGGAGTCCATTCCTCATCCTCCTCCTCCTCATCATCATCTTCCCCGAGCTGCTCCATGTCACTTGAATTCCCATCCATAATCATCTTCAGAGCATCTTCAACACTGATTTTGTTTGCCATCTAAAACACACATGCACACAAAAAAAATAGATTATTGTATATTTTTTCTTTGAATTTGTCAGGTTTTAGTGAAAATCAGTAAGAAAAACGAAGTTGCTATCAATCATACCATTGCAACACCCAACTAGTCAGCAAGTTGCATATCTAATTCTTTGCTCTGAATGTACCAAATAATGTAATTTAAACATTTAATTTGTTTACTTGAAAAATAAAAAGACTGTATGTTGCTTGATATTATTTATAATGCATGAAAAAAATGTGATACGTCATTTTTAACACGGTTTTACTAAACCATAGATTATGAAATATTAAGTAATTTCACATTGCATCAACCCAGTAACTGTTCCTATTGATGTTTCACAAAAAATTTGAATTTTTTTCTTACCTTAACCTTTTCAAGATTGGCAAAGTTCTTCTGCAAAATTCACGTGTCCACTTCCTGGTTAATGGCAGTCTTGTAACATGGCTGGAAAGCCCTCTAGTGAGCAGATTACTGCCCCCTGGTGGATTATCCATGTACTGCATGTATATAATTGTATACATCGGGTTTTTCAGGGAAAAAATTGCAACACTGCTCATGTGGAGGGCTCAAAAACTCATGTATCACATATGATACGTTTGGCGTTATAGGGTTAATAGCTAAACTGGATATGTATTGCAGATATCTGTAATTCAATTCTTCCTAGTCAAAAAGAACATTTCAGATATCCACAATGACATTCTTCCTATCCACAATTGTCATTTCAGATATCCACAATGGCATTCTTCCTAGGACAAATGACGTCACTTTTGCCATTCATGTGTATTGAGCTTTCAATTTCAGATATCCACAATTACATTCTGGATATCTAGAATGAACATTCTGGATATCTGCAATTGAATTCTTACTAGGAAAAACTCCCATTTCAGATATCTTCAATCCAATTGTTACTAGTCATAATTTAAATGTTTTTTGAATGGCGTCCTGTCTACCTGTCAACAGATATCAACAATACATTTTGTGGATATCTGCAATTGTATTGTTCCTAGTCACAATTCTAATTGTAGATATCTGAAATTACATTTCTACTAGTCATAATATGAATTGTGGATATCCATAACGACATTTCTACTAGTCACAATGTATTTTTGGATATTCAAAATTACATTCTGGATATCTGGAATACCGTAGTTTTTCATTTTGGATATCTGAAATGAAAATTATGACTAGTAACAATTGGATTGAAGATATCTGAAATGGGAGTTTCTCCTAGTAAGAATTCAATTGCAGATATCCAGAGTGTTCATTCTAGATATCTAGAATGTAATTGTGGATATCTGAAATTGAAAGCCCAATACACATGAATGGCAAAAGTGACGTCATTTGTCCTAGGAAGAATGCCATTGTGGATCTGTTTCGACCTCACTCTGACTGTCACTACGGTCTAAAAAGGAATGATCACCTTCGTTCTGCCTATCACCGAGACCATATGTCAAAATAGTCATGTCCATGACCTCCGGAAGCAGAACGACCTGCGTTAATAAATAGCAGAGAATGCTCCCGGGTCAGCCTCTTTTCCCTTCACGCCTCAGAGACCTGTGTTTGTGAGTATCGAAGAGACTTCGGTAAGGTAAGACATTCCACTTACGTAATTCGCTACCTGCAGGGTACGGGTGCATATTTTGCCCCCGAGGATTGGAGTGGTGTGTTTTTCTTGTCAGCTAAGCTAGCTGTTGTTTGGCTTAGTTTACCGTTTGTTGAGCGCTAGTTCCGGGTATTTTGTGTTGTTTATACAGTGCCTATACGGCTGTTCGCAGCTGTGGGCTTCGTGCGAGCCCACTGGGTGCGTTCGCGCACTGGTGTGGGCCGCCGTGCGGTCTTCCGTGCTTTACACTTGTTGCAGCCGAAGTTTTTCGTGAGTCTGCCTGTCATCTTTGTGTTTTACTGCATTGTGCAGCCGGATTTTGTGTTAGCCTGTCAGTTTGCTGCAGGCCACCTAGCGCTGTAGCTTATTGTTTGTTTATCACTACACGGTAAGTAATGCCGTTGTTGTAATACTTTGTGGTACTCTAGCCTGCTTGTGCAGTGAGAGGTTTATTGTTTATATTGTTGCACGGCAACTAATTACGTTGCTGTAATATCTTGTGTTACTCCAGCCTGCTTGTGCAGTGAGTGGTTTATTGTTTGAGGGTTACCTGGATTTATTTCTGGGGTGTTCTCTGTTCATTGTTAGCCTGTTGTTGGGCTTTGCACTTTCTGTTTAAAAAAAAAAAAAAAAAAAAAAGGACGGTGCGTTGCGCCTCCTCTGCCACGCCCTATACCCCTGTTCGCAGCTGGTGGGGCTAGTGTGCGCCTGCTAGGTGCATTTGTGCGCTGGTGCGGGCCACCTCTGTGGTTCTGTGGCACCCTAGACCGCTGTTCGCAGTCGGTGGGGCTAGTGTGCGCCTGCTAGGTGCATTCGTGCGCTGGTGCGGGCCACCGTAGTACCTTGGTGGACTGGTCGAGGAGGGCTCCAGGCGTCAACGCCACCTAGGCTCCTTGGGTCTGAGATGGCTTCCCACTACTGCAGGATCTGCAGTGCCTCCATGAGTGCCAATGATGGGCACAGAGAGTGCCCCATGTGTCTTGGGGCCGCACACGTCCTGGAGGACGTCGACAACCCCTGCAGCGCTGCCTGCGACCTCTCCAGGGGTGAAAGACAACGCCGGGCCACCCTGATACGCGGCCACGTGCAGGAGGGCCGACGAGAGAGGCGACGCAAGCGGAGCCGACAGCGTGAGTCCCCCCACAGGCCGTCCCATAGAGCTGCACACAGTCCAGCTAAGCGTCCGGCTGAGTGTCCGGCTGAGCGTCCAGCTGAGCGCCTGGCGACAGCTGCAGTGACCGAGGGTGGTAGCGCGGAGTCGCTCCAGATCCTCTCTGTTCTCCAGGCTCTGGCACAGAAGATGGACAGGCTGGTAGATCGCCGGGCCTCTTCTCCAGATACCCTGCCCCTTGGCCAGGAGGGCACCCGCTCATCCAGGCCTGGGAGCCATGGTGAGGAGGAGGAACGGAGCGAGGCGGATGTGCTATCCCTCTACGCTCCCCAAACAGAGGCAGACCACACAGGAGACGACCTCATGGGAGATCTGCAGACAGGCTCTGCAGAGCTGGGCGACAGCTCCATGGCGGGAGAGGTCCCCGTCAGCTCCCTGATGTCACGGGTGCTGAGCGCTGCGAACATCCTGGGCCTTGAGGCGCCCACACCTGCTCCGGCTCCCAGGGGAGGCATCTGGGAGGGCATCCCTTGTGCGACCCCACCACCCCCCGTGCCGGTGCCGCCTGACTACACGGCGATGCTGAGGTCGTCATGGGGTAAGGTGACGCAGCGTCCGCAGTTCAATGCAGGCTGCCGCCAACTAGCAACAGCTACTTACCCCGTGGAGACTGGACTCGGAGACATGCCACCGGTCGAGCCATCGATGGCCGCACTCACGTCTCTGGGCCTGACTGGTGTGTCACCCAACCCACGCTGCCCCCGTAAGGAGTGCGCAAAGACAGACCGCCTGGCCACTCGCACTTTTAACGCAGCAGCACGAGCGGCCCGGATGGGTAACGCTCTGGCTATTACGCTGGCGTCACTCCGCAAGACGCTGAGTCGGGACGACCAGGACGCCAGGGCCCTGCTGGGTGCAGCTCTGTCGTCCCACGCCCAGCTGACGCGGGACGTAGGAGACGCCATGGGTTCCGCTGTGTTGTGCCGCAGGCAGGTTTGGCTGGCACAGACCTCCCTGCCAGAGCCTATCAAGCAGGAGCTGCTGAATCTCCCAGTTGCCCCTGGGCATGTTTTCCATCCAGGATCCCAGGAGGTGCTCGACCGCGCTGAACGTGCTGCAGCGTCGAGGGACGCTGTCCAGCGTGTGTGCCGTAGGCCTGCCTCAACGGTCAGCGGGGCGCCCGTTGGCAGATATAGGCCGCGGCTGCCGGCCCGGCCTCCGCCGAGGGGGAACATCCCACAGGCCTCTGGTGACCAGCGATTTCGCCCACCTGACCAGAGATCAGCCCCATATTCCCGTTCCAGGGGTAGAGGGGGTCAACAGCGGGGCACAGGCAGAGGTGCGGGCCGCGGTAGTGGTCCCGCATAGCGTTCCAGGGGTGCCCGTCGATTGTCCTTCTCAGTTGTCACGGACCTCCTGGGAGGGGATGTCCCAGACCCTTGGGTCGTGGCCACGGTGGCTCGTGGCTACCGATTGCAATTTCGGCGGCGGCCCCCTATATTTTCAGGGGTCAAGGTAACGTCTGTACAAGACCCGGTTTTAATGTCCGTACTTGCCAAAGAGGTTCAAGTGTTACTTCTGAAAGGGGCCATCTCAGAAGTACCGCCCAGCACACAGCTCGCTGGGTTCTACAGCAAGTATTTTATCGTTCCCAAGAAGGACGGCGGTCTTCGGCCCGTTCTCGACCTCAGGCCCTTGAATCGGTATCTCAAGGTGCTGCCCTTCAAGATGGTCCACACAAGGGTGGTGATGCAGTCCATCCGGCAGGGGGAGTGGTTCACGTCTCTGGACTTAAAGGACGCCTACTTCCACGTTCCGATTTGCCCGGAACACAGGCCCTTTCTGCGCTTTGCCTTCCAGGGCAGGGCGTTCCAGTTCCAGGTCCTACCTTTCGGCCTTTCACTCTCCCCACGAGTTTTCACTCGCGTGGTGTCAGCCGCTCTGTCCCCCCTCCAGGCTCGCGGCCTGAAGATACTGCCGTACTTAGACGACTGGCTCGTTTGCGCCCCCTCCCGAGAACAGGTAGTGCGCGACACGGAGACTGTTCTGGCCCACATTCAATTCTTGGGCTTCACGGTCAACCACGAGAAGAGCAACCTGCAACCCCGCCAACAGGCAGAGTTCCTCGGTGTCCTTCTCGACTCAGTCGGCATGACGGCGTCTCTCACTCCACGGAGAGCGGACAGCTTGCTCGGCATGCTGGGCCATTTCCGCTTGAGTCACTCACAGAGTCCAGAAGCTGCTGGGTTTGATGTCTGCAGCAGCAGCGGTAGTTCCTCTTGGCCTGCTGAGGGCACGCCCCCTGCAGTGCTGGTTCAATGCCTTCGGTCTTCACCCGAAGAGCGACAGGCAGGTGAGGCTGCGTGTGTCCCGGGCTTGCATTCGAGCCCTGCGCCCTTGGAGGGACCGGGAGTTCTTGCTCCGAGGCGTCCCACTGGGGGGCCTTCCCCACAGGAGACAGGTCATCTCGACGGACGCGTCCCTGACAGGCTGGGGAACTGTCTGGGAAGGACGGACGGCGAGGGGCATGTGGCAACCCCCATGGACGTTGGAGCACATAAACGTCCTCGAACTGAAGGCCATCCATCTTGCCTTGCAGAGATTCCTGCCGGTGTTGCAACACCAACACGTTCTCGTGAGGACAGACAGTACTGTGGCGGTGCCTCCAGGTGGCGGAGGGGTTACTGACTTGGGCATGGCCGCGGCTGTCTTCACTGAGGGCAGTGCACATCCCGGGTGTGGAGAACAGAGCAGCCGACATTCTCTCCAGGACGGGGCCACTCCCGGGAGAATGGAGATTGAGCGCGGAGGTCGTAAGCCGGATCTGGATGCGGTACGGGGTCGCACAAGTAGATCTCTTTGCATCGGCGGAGACGACGCACTGCCCGGAGTGGTACTCCCTCACAGGGCAGGGGGCCTGGATGCTCTGTCACAAGAATGGCCGACAGGCTTGTTGTATGCTTTTCCTCCACTCCCGCTCATAGCGCAGGTTCTGCGGAGGATCCAGGAGGGCCATCACTCAGTCTTGCTGGTGGCTCCACGGTGGCCAGCGAGGCCCTGGTTCCCGGACCTGCTCCAGCTGCTGCAGGGTCATCCATGGCAGTTGCCATGCAGAGCGGATCTTTTGTCACAGGCAGACGGGCGGATCTGGCATCCGAACCCAGGAACCCTCTGTCTGTGGGTCTGGCCCCTGCAGGGCCCGTCGCTGAGCAGGTAGATGTGTCTGTTCAGGACATGCTGAATAACGCCAGGGCTCCATCCACTAGAGCTTGCTACGCACTCAGGTGGGGGATCTTTTCAGATTGGTGTGCTAGCATGGGCCGCGAGCCAGCGGCTTGCCCCGTGCCACAAGTTTTGCGTTTCTTGCAGTCTGAACTGGATCAAGGCAAGGCAGCCAGTACTGTGAAAGTCTATGCTTCAGCCATTTCGGCCTTTCACCAGGGTGTGGACAATGGTCCCCTTGGTAGGCATCCCTTGGTTTGCCAGTTCTTGAAGGGAGCCCGCCGGTTGCGTCCAGGTCGCACTTTGCGGGCACCGGGCTGGGATCTGCCCACAGTTTTAACGTCACTTACTGTAGGCCCGTATGAGCCTATTTTAGACGCAGATTTGCGTTCCTTGTCGCTTAAGACTGCCTTTCTCTTGGCGCTCTGTTCTGCGAAACGTGTCAGTGAGCTGTGTGCTCTCTCTGTTAGCGACGACTGCCTTAGGTGGCAGGCAGGAGGTGCCAGTGTGTCACTCTGGCCAAATCCAGCTTTCCTGCCAAAGGTGCTTAATCCGCAGTCCATTAACCAGGTTCTGGAAGTGACTCAATTCCAGCCTTCTTCCACCTCACAGGCAGAGCAAGACAAGTTGCTGACCCTGTGCCCAGTCAGGGCCTTGAGGGCCTATCTGGCACGTACACAGTCCTTGCGGAAAGCACACTCTCAGCTTTTTATCTGTTATGGGGCGGCAAAGGCAGGGGCTTCCGCTCTCCAAACAGAGACTCTCGCATTGGCTGGTGGAGGTTATTTCCCATGCTTACAGGGCGCAGGGAATACCGGTTCCTTCTGGTACGAGGGCTCACTCTACCAGGAGTATGGCTACGTCTTGGGCTGCCCTTAGGGGCGTAGCAGCAGACGATATCTGTGCAGCGGCTTCGTGGTCGACGCCATGCACTTTTACCCGTTTTTACAGGGTGGATGTAACTCGCCCACCTCCAGTCGGCGATGCCGCCCTCATGTCCGTGACCGAGCGAGGTTTTAATAATTGATTCTGGGTTCCTCGCGACCCTTTTGGTATGTGTCATCCCTTTTTAGACCGTAGTGACGGTCAGAGTGAGGTCGAAACAGATCGTAGGTTACGAATGTAACTATGGATCTGTGAGACCGAGGGATGACCGTCACTATCCTTGTCGCTCGGACCATCCTGAGGCGTTCAGGGATAGGAGGCTGACCCGGGAGCATTCTCTGCTATTTATTAACGCAGGTCGTTCTGCTTCCGGAGGTCATGGACATGACTATTTTGACATATGGTCTCGGTGATAGGCAGAACGAAGGTGATCATTCCTTTTTAGACCGTAGTGACGGTCATCCCTCGGTCTCACAGATCCATAGTTACATTCGTAACCTACGATATCTGAAATGACAATTGTGGATAGGAAGAATGTCATTGTGGATATCTGAAATGTTCTATATGACTAGGAAGAATTGAATTACAGATATCTGCAATACATATTCAGTCTAGCTATTTAATGTTAAAACGGCTTGCCATACGTAGCAAGCCTGCTCTGACACTCTTTCAGCATTTGCAATGCTTCTGGGTTGAATGGAGCCTTCATTGCAGACACAGAAACAGGTAATCAGAAATCAGAAAAAACACTGGGGATGCGGCAAAGAGATGGACACACTGGTACGAACAAAGACTGGCAGGGGAACGGAGAGAAACAGGGAGAATATAGCAGGGGAGACTCATGCAAGAATCAGGGGAGTAATTGAGGGCAGAACAAGGGCTGTGTCAGAATCACCCACTACTCACTTTATTGTGTGTTCGCCATGTCGTTTTGTCTGGATATGTAGTGAGATGTATTATATTATATTGTGGACTCAAAGGATCCCATCATTCATCTTAAAAACGAGTGTACAACCGATGGTCACAAGCCGAGCATGATATACCATCATGCATTGTGCTGGAGGGAAAATTGGTGAAGGATGAGAGTAAAGATAAAAATAATCTAAAAATAATGCAGAGCATCACAACACAAATGTACGACGGCGTACAATATTTTGTTGTTGGTTTTGATTTATATGAGGCCAAATTGTCATCTTATGTTTATTGATCGAACAGTTAGGCTAAGATGCTAGCTGTAATTTTCACTTGTTGTCATAGCAACGACAAACATCCGGTGTTAGCGGAACTAAGCAAATTGTTTATATCGTCTATATAACCTATTCAATTAGTTTTGAATGAGGGCCGGTTGATGGAAATGATCCAAAATGAGGGGCCAGAAAAACTACAACGACATATAAGTGCATACCGTAGATGACCATTTAGTAGCCCGGGCGTTTAATATGCTAAATCGACTTGGAGCCCAGGCGTTTATAAGAATCAGGCGCGTATTTGCAACAGGCTACAATTTATTTTTGCAATGAGCAGCACCAGACCATCATGCAAAGAACAAGGAGCTCACCATAGCACCATAGCACCACTGGAACAAAACTATACTTTTTCCCCCCGACGCATCTTTATTGACATCAGACAATAAATACAAAGACAGTTTGTCTGTGTTACCGCAACACAGGGAGCTGATCAGAGCAGTGTTATGAATGATAACGGAAGGGGGGGTCGATCGCGGTAATTTCAACACTGTACATTAGCGCATTTATCTATATCCCTATATCCCTCAGTCTAGCGCGCCTGTGTTTGTGTGTCTGTGTGTGTGTGTGTGCGCGCGCCTGCATGCGAGAGAGAGAGAGAGCGCAAGAGGAGGGGCTGACTGACAGAAGAGGTGAGAGCCGGTGAAGTGCTGTTAAAAAAAACCTTTTGTTTTCTGTGCAAGACTATGGTAAACACTTAATCGCCCGGGCGTTTAATTGAACCGGCGTTTATTATGCCAAATGAGGTCGGACCCCGGCGGCTATTAGAGCACAGGCGCGTATTTGCACGCGGGCGATTATTTGGTCATCTACGGTATATTGTCTTCATTTTATCAAGTAAAATATAAGTTGTAAGTTTACTCAAATTGCAACAGCTTAACAGTTCATCAAAATACGGGTAGAAATAGGTTAACTCAGAGTTCCACAGCTTATCAAAAAACAATCCTTATTTAATGAATATAGGCTTTAAGTGTTAACTCAGGGCGCACTCACACCAGGGCCATTCGATCCGTACCCCCCCCCCCCCCCCCCCCCAAGGTTGGTCCCGGCCGGTTTGCACTCACACTGCTCGAGCCCAAACGGTCCTTGTCCCAATTGCCTGCTGTACATACGTCATCACGTCGTATTATGACACACGCATGGCTTAATGTTGTTTTTAAGAAGCGCTGTCTTAAAGTCATCAACAAGAGAGAACAACACAGAGAACAACACCGAAACTTTATTGACAAGTCATGTCTGCACATATTTTTAGTAAACACTGGGCCAGCATCAGCGCATGTGAGCGCGAGCGCAGCGGATTTTGGATGGAGACATGTCACCTGTGTACGGGGACTTTGTACAGAAATGTGAAAGTGACTGTTTTATGGACTGATGTGTGTGTGGGGGCTGGCATCGTTAAAATAACTTTGTGTATGGACAGATGCTGATTGGGACCTGAACTCATTCATGGAGGAAGCATGGAGACTGTTGAGACTGTGGGGGCGGGGTTGGTATGTACTCTGCTTTGTTCACAGCTGATATGGATGTGCCTAAAGATTAGGACTGGTTGCTGATTGGTCGGCCACGGGACGGGCCTTCCAGGAGACCGTGGTGATTGGCGCAGCCGGGGGTGTGCCGGGGGCTCGCCTGAGGAGAAAAGGGGGACAACGCGGGGCGCCGGGGGAATCCCGTCGGTTTTTGGGCAGGCCAGCGGAGAGGACGGAGACGGAGCGTCGGGAGTCGGAGGGAGGCCATCGACTGATCGGCACAGGTGGCGGGAGCGAGGGGACCGCTGTTCGCCTGTCCGGAGTATCAGGACCGAAGACGGACTCCGACCGGCCGGGGGGCGATCGTGGCGAGGCCCGAAAGACCCGTTGACTACGCTCGCTATTTCCTGGGTGAAGGGAAGTCGAAACGTCAACCTCCGTGGCGTGTGTGAGTGAAGCTCCGTTAAATAAAGAGATCAGTGTTGATTCCTCTTGTTTTTCCCCCGGTAGCCGTCGGCCTCGGGACGCTGTGGAGGAGCCTCGCTGGACGGCTAATTTGGGGAGACGCTGCGCCACAACGGACTGCCGTGCTGTCGGTCGGGACCCCGCCGATGGGGCCTAGGGCGGTGAGAGACTTTATGGTTTAGATTCTCTCGGTCGTGGTCAGCGACCGAGAGCGGACATTTAACTTACCCATTCCGCTGTGTAGCCAGCGGCCGCTGTCCCTGCACCTCGCCGTGACAGCGTTTTATATGCTACGTAGTCAGTGCCACTTCTTGCTAAATTCCACCGTGGTTTGTACCTGTCTATTCTCCCCTATAGTGGCCAGGGGGTGCCATAAGGGTGTTCCACTGGGTATTGGTTGCTGTGACAAAAGGGGGAGTTCCACCCCTGGTGTGGTTTTATAAAATTGATAATCGTGTGCAGTGATTAATTTAAGGGGATTGTCTGCTGTGGAATGTCCTCTCTTCAATGAGTGTGTGTAGTGGAAAAGTGTGTAATTTCTTGTAGTGTCGATTTCCTGGGCTACTCCTCTAGCACCCTTGGCCCGTAAGAGAGGGGAGAGTTGACGTACAACAGACGTTGGCTGTACTGTATTACCTGTCTTGTCATTGGTCGAGAGCTGGGTTGGGTGGTGGCTGGGCAGGCGGGATGATGTATCTATTTTAATGCATTGAAATATTAATAGTTGTATTTTTGGTACCTGTCCTCGGCTGCTGTCTGTGTGATTCGGGGGATCTGAGAACCTGATTTCTAAGTGTTGCTTAAGTTAGATCTTCGCGACAGACACACAGCGGCATTTTTATTATAAAAGTACCGGTCCGGTTCTGCTCCAGTACAGCTCACACCACGAGTCTGAAGAATGCAACTACTTAGTAAAATACACTGTTTTATGTTAACTTTCCGTTATTTCAAAGTAGAAAGCGACATTATAGTGATTTAATCAGACGGAACGGTCATCAGAACATCAGGCGCGTAAAGTACACGAAGATCCTGGACTGGAAATCCCCCACTCCCCCTTGCTTTCGAAAATGGCTGACTGTGATTATCCAGATGGAAAGGATACGCTTCCACAACTCTAAAACACAAAACCGCTTTCTGAGCATTTGGGGTCCATTCATTGACTATCTTAAAGACGTGTAATCCTTTTCTGCAGAGATGTGCTCTTGACTGTACTGCAACTTGTATCTCTGTAACACCTGGCCATGTAGATAACGGCAATATTATATTCATCTAAGACACATTTTTAATTTTGTCTGGCAGCTCTGTTGTTTTGTGTTATTTTGTTGTTGTTGTCTTTTTTTTCTCTCTCTTCTGTCGCTGTGTTTTGTCTACATAAAACCTGAAAAATTTGAAAATAAAATATAAAAAAAAAAAAAAAAAAGTACACGAAGAAGAACGTAGCGGGAGCAAGCGGTGAGATTGATGGCGATGTGATTGTTGTGGCCGCGTGCCTTGTGGAGCAAGTCTACACTGTGCTGCGTGGAGATGAGAGGGCCACTATACGGCCAGCATTTTTTTTGGTTTTTCCACTGAAAGGGCCAGAAAATCTACCATCGCGGGCCGGATCCGCCAATTGAATAGCCCTGATGTACACGATCGACAATATTCTGAGAAAAAAAGACGCAAATTTGCGAGTTTATGAACTAAGAAATGTTTAACTTTTTTTCTCAGAGTATCTCCCCCCTCTCCCAGCTCCATTTGTTTTTGTTTTTTTCCTACAGTGGCCCTAATATGCCGTCGTATAAATGGCCGAAAAGTTATTTCATTTACTTATTTGGGGGAAAAAGCTAATGTTTCCACATTGATGACAGGAGTGTATACAGTTCCTTTCATTTTTACCTTTAAAGGTCCCCTATTATATATAGTTGAGTAGCAACCTGTTGTCATTGCCAAGGCGTCAAATAATGCAGCTTGGTATCTTCCACCAAAGCTCATTAAGTGTGTGAGCACATTTGTATGTGACGCAGATCAAGAAAGTCCACACAGGGAGGGAAGTAGACAGGTAAAACACCTGGTACCGCTGTTCAACTGTGAGCGGATCAGCAATAGAAATACCCCTGAAACATACAACGTGCTGATGGCGCTGGTGGAGAAGCATACCTACCATTATAATATAAGATAAAAAGAATAAAATATGATCTCTGGCTCCATTTCAATCATATCATGTGTCGTTGCAACTGAAATATCAGTTTAGTCTAGTGCAGGTGAGAGTTTGGCAATGAAATACCAGTAGACATAATATCCGAATCTGAAGATCTTTTAATGCTGCAGCATGAGCCATTCCCCAGTGCGACGCAGGAATGACTGAAGAGTCACTGTTTCTGTCAGCACTTATAATGCAGTTGAATTTACATACAGGTCTGACATCCTACAGCCCCCGTTCCAGGTGTCCCCAGAAGTTGTGTTTGATCAAAGGGTCATTGTCTGACAGCCATTTGCCCACAGAAATACATGATTAAATAGAAATTTCCCTCACACATGTTATCGACCTCGCTCTCTCTTGTCAACCGCAGGTGGTTTCCTAGCGACGGGTGACGCAAACAGGCATTCCTCTGTAGACCAAACCGTCTCATTTGAGAAAGTGCTTGGTTTGGCCTTTGCGTCTTCAAAGGACCCAGCCAACATAGACCATGAAGGCTGCGTCCTCTGAAGTATGAATTGGGATGAGAAACAACCAAGAAGCAAAACAAAACATGAAACATGAGTGGACCTTCAAAATTAAATCAGGAAAGTATGTTAATTATAAGGAGACTAGGGATAGACCGATTATCGGCCGGGCCGATTATCGGCGCCGATATTCAGCATTTTGACGCAAATCGGCATCGGCCTTTTTCTTTAATCCGACGGCCGATAAGAGATCAATTTAAAACTGGGTTATTTTGGCTCTGATGGAGCTGCGCCTCTCTGTCTGCAGCCACTACTCTGTCTCCAGCATTGTCCCACCCACAGCACCATCTGATTGGTTACACACAGAGCCATGGCATGGGTAACAGCCAATAAGCAGTGAAAGCTGTGCATGCTCAGTGCTGCTCACACACGCGGCGGCGAGGAGAAAAAGTTTTGCAGAGTGGAGGGCAGATATACGTTTCGAAGATAAGTTAACGCAGCAGACTCTCCTGAAATTGTAATAAACATCCCAGTCCTTTACAACTCACAACTACTAGTAACGTTACCATGAGCCCAAAACACAAACATAAGCGGCAGCTCTGCTCGCAGTCCCTCCAGAGGTGTCTGTTAACTGAGTCCCATTGTAGCGTATACACTACAAAATATCATGTTGTCTTTAGAGCGTCATAACTCCGTAATGGTTTGCGCTAGAAACATGCGGTTTTTTCCCTCTTAAACTAGAGAAACGGAGCTAAATAACGGTACCCTGCTTGCCCATGTGAGCGATTTATTTCTGACGACAAAACGAATGCGTAAAGTTGTAAAATATGTGACTAGATGTCTCCTCGTCTCTGTGGCGCATTTCTCCGTTTTGTTTATGTATATCGTCGATCACTTCTCATCCGCCATCTTGCTAGTGACGTTTAGAGTTACGTTTATGTCTCGGACACTCCTATTGGCTCCCGTAGCGGCTTTTACAGCCAATCGGAAAGCCAAATTTACGCTTGGCCGTGAGTTGTTGTGTTTGCCCAAACGGGAGACACGGAGGAGTTCAGAGCAGAGCAAATGACGGTCAAAAAGTTACTGTAGTGATAGAGAAAGTTAAATACATAAATGGCACAGAACAAGTACACTATATACACACATATTTAGGGCAGGGAGAGGAAAGGACCATTGCTGGCAAAACAAAACGCCCATGGACACTACTCAAAAGAATATCCATATTTCATAGACAGAAGCAGCTTATTATTATTATATTATTATTAATATTATATTATACATGTTGCAACATATGCTTAAAGGCATTTAAAAGAAGTTAAGTGTTGGTGTTTGTATTATTCAAAATTTTGACACCAGTATTTTCACTTTTACTGCAAATGAATATCGGCTCCGAATATCGGTTATCAGCCTCCTTGACTACTAATACTCGGTATCGGTATCGGCCCTGAAAAAACCATATCGGTCTATCTCTAATCGATACAAGGCAAAGGGTAAGCATCGAATTTGGAGATCTCATTCAGTCTTCTAAAATCATTGCAGAACCTGAGCCATCAGGTTTAGGAACAAGCACAATTGGACTGGACCAAGCACTGTGTGATTCTTCAATGACCCCCATCTCCAACATTCTCTTTACCTCTTCCCGTAGGCTCTCCCTCTTAGCTTCGGGGATGCGATAGGGCCAGAGCCTCACCTTTTTCCCTGGCTCGGTGATGATGTCGTGTTGGATCACCTCCGTGCGTCCAGGCAGGCCAGAGAACACATCTCAAAACTGGCTCGTCAGATCGACCAGGATTTGTCGGTGGGACGGAGCCAGCTGAGGGCCAAAGGGTACCTGTGAGGCATTCAAACTGGACATTTCAACCATCAAGGCGGGCGCTGGGGCCCCATCAGGGGTATGCCATTTCTTCAGAAGACTGACATGATATATCTGACACAATCTTCTCCTCCCCAGTTGTCTCACCTTATAGTTCACCTCACTCACCCTCTCCACGACCTCATAGGGCCCGTGCCACTTGGCCAGGAACTTGCACTCAACCGTTGGGATGAGGATCAGGACAAACTCGCCAGGCCAGAACTCTCTGATGTGGGCTTTTCTGTTATAGACCTTGACTTGGGCTTGCTGGGCTTGCTGCAAATGTTCTCTAACAAGGGGCCAAACAGTGCTCATCCGGTCCTTCATCTGGTCAACATATCGGTGGGGAGACGGCTGTTGTTCCCAGGCTTCCTTGGCGAGATGCCCGTGGCCTCCGTCCGTACAGCAACTCGAACGGTGAAAATCCTGTGGAGGCCTGTCGGACTTCTCGGATGCAAAACAGAACAAAGGGAATTAGTTGGTCCCAGTTTTTCCCATCAACATTAATGATCTTTCTCAGCATTTGTTTGAGAGTCTTATTAAACCGCTCGACCAGACCATCTGTCTGTGGATGGTAAACAGATGTCCTTAACTGGCTCACCTTCAACAGCTTGCACATCTCCCTCATCACTCTTAAAATAAAGCAGCTGCACTGGTCTGTGAGGACCTTCTTGACAATGCCAACTCGGCTGAACAGAAGGAACAGCTCTCGGGCCACGGTCTTAGCTGTAGCTGTTCTTAGTACCACCAAAAAGCCACAGACGAAAAGAAATTCCGCCCGGACCTCTTATTTCTTTGGAGCCAACGAAGTCTGCAGGAATATTTTTCAGGAATACTTTTCAGTTTCTTGTGGGATGAGTTTCCATTAACATCCAAGTTATCTACTTTGCTTAGCTAGCTAAGCTAGCTCAGTACTGTCATTTTAAAAGTATATGCACATCGAAGCTAAGCTGTAATGGGAGGTTTTTGGCTTGTAATGTGGGCATCTGATTTAACAGTAAGGTGCCGGGGCCTGTTGGCATTGCTTGAATTGACTGTGATGCTAATAGTTTAGCAACTAGCCTACCTGAGGACAATAGGCTAGTTGCTAAATCATTAGCACTAGCTACTTAGATGGTGCCTGTTAGCATGACACATGATGTGAAACTGATATTGATATTATCAAACACTTTGAGGAGAATGGGCCTGGACTATATTCACTTAATTCTAGTACTGACTGTACTGTAGGATTTTTTTTCCCTCCAATGTTTACATTGTACACTTTAAGCATTTCCATTTCAATAAAGTAGCCTACCTTCTAATTCTGATCAGTCCAGTAAAGTGCTTAACGGAAATAACACTACATCAACATAACCTACATGATAACTGCTTTTGATAACCATTGTTCAAACCACTACAATACTTTCTGCCCTGCAGAAGTGTATGGTTTTCAGAGAAGCATACATTCAAATGGCCACAACTTCGTCAAATATTTGATTTCCATGTGTTAGACATCATTGGAAAGCTTAGAAACTTAACTTTCAGAATCTGTGAATAACTCAAAACTTAAGAAAAAAAAAAATATATATATATATATACATCCATTGTCTACTACTTATCCTGTATTCAGGGTCACGGGGGGGGGGGGGGGGGGGGGGGGGGTACTGGAGCCGATCCCAGCTGTCATGGGCGAAGGCAGGGTACAACCTGGACAGGATGCCACCACAGGGCCAACATGTAGAGACAACAACCATTCACGCTCACATTCACACCTACGGGCAATTTAGAGTAATCAGAGGCAGTCCATACGAAGAGGTTTTTTGTGGGTAAATGCACAAATCTTGTGCGTTTTGACCGGCCGTCCACATGGATCCGGCGTTTTCGTTGCCTAATAACGCACTTTTTTGAAACCAGCTCTCAGGGTGAGAGTTTTCGTTTTCATGTAGACGGCGAAAACGAATATGATGATGTCATCGGCCCGCCTCGAGCCTGATTTCTTCCCCCACGACGTCTCGTAACAACAACAAAGGCGGCCTACGTGCTCGTAGCAGATATTCTGCTCGTCTGTACAACGGCGTATTAGGGCCACTGTATGAAAAAAAAACGGAGCCGAGAAAAGGGGGCAATATTCCGGGAAAAAAGTTGCAGATATTGCTTCCCCCTGTTTTGTTGTTTCTGTCTCATGTTTGGTGTTGTTGGTTTCCTATCTAGTTTCCTTCCTTTTCTCCATTTCCCAGCTGTGTCTGATTGTCTCATCAGCCTCGCCTCTCATTCTCCCAAATCACCTCAGCCTGCCCTTGTGTTTCAGAACCTGGCTCTCGTGTTTTGTGTATTTAGTCTGCGTTCCCTTTGTTTCATTGCACGTTCGTCTGTTGTTGTTGACCCACCACCCGATCAGGGGGGATTCCAAAAAGCAGGCTCAACCAACTGTGAACTTGAAGTGATGGTTCGGAGTAAATGCACTCTAGGTCATTTCCACCATGACATCCAGCCAAATACCCCCTCGGATGCATTTTTAGCGATGGTCAGCATTGGTCAAGATTAGAGATAGACCGATATGGTTTTTTCAGGGCCGATACCGATTATTAGTAGTCAAGGAGGCCGATAACCGATATTCGGAGCCGATATTCATTTGCAGTAAAAGTGAAAATACTGGTGTCAAAATTTTGAATAATACAAACACCAACACTTAACTTCTTTTAAATGCCTTTAAGCATATGTTGCAACATGTATAATATAATATTAATAATAATATAATAATAATAAGCTGCTTCTGTCTATGAAATATGGATATTCTTTTGAGTAGTGTCCATGGGCGTTTTGTTTTGCCAGCAATGGTCCTTTCCTCTCCCTGCCCTAAATATGTGTGTATATAGTGTACTTGTTCTGTGCCATTTATGTATTTAACTTTCTCTATCTCTACAGTAACTTTTTGACCGTCATTTGCTCTGCTCTGAACTCCTCCGTGTCTCCCGTTTGGGCAAACACAACAACTCACGGCCAAGCGTAAATCAGGCTTTCCGATTGGCTGTAAAAGCCGCTACGGGAGCCAATAGGAGTGTCCGAGACATAAACGTAACTCTATACGTCACTAGCAAGATGGCGGATGAGAAGTGATCGACGATATACATAAACAAAACGGAGAAATGCGCCACGGAGACGAGGAGACATCTAGTCACATATTTTACAACTTTACGCATTCGTTTTGTTGTCAGAAATAAATCGTTCACATGGGCAAGCAGGGTACCGTTATTTAGCTCCGTTTCTCTAGTTTAAGAGGGCCGCAAAAACCGCATGTTTCTAGCGCAAACCATTACGGAGTTATGACGCTCTAAAGACAACATGATATTTTGTAGCGTATACGCTACAATGGGTCTCAGTTAACAGACACCTCTGGAGGGACTGCGAGCGAGCAGAGCTGCCGCTTATGTTTGTGTTTTGGGCTCATGGTAACGTTACTAGTAGTTGTGAGTTGTAAAGGACTGGGATGTTTATTACAATTTCAGGAGAGTCTGCTGCGTTAACTTATCTTCGAAACGTATATCTGCCCTCCACTCTGCAAAACTTTTTCTCCTCGCCGCCGCGTGTGTGAGCAGCACTGAGCATGCACAGCTTTCACTGCTGATTGGCTGTTACCCATGCCATGGCTCTGTGTGTAACCAATCAGATGGTGCTGTGGGTGGGACAATGCTGGAGACAGAGTAGTGGCTGCAGACAGAGAGGCGCAGCTCCATCAGAGCCAAAATAACCCAGTTTTAAATTGATCTCTTATCGGCCGTCGGATTAAAGAAAAAGGCCGATGCTGATTTGCGTCAAAATGCTGAATATCGGCGTCGATAATCGGCCCGGCCGATAATCGATCTATCCCTAGTCAAGATAGGGTTATCAGCCGAATGGCTTAGTACTGGTGCGATGGTACAGTGTGTGTATATCTCGTAAATTACCCCACAAATAATGCATGGAATGTTACCACACTTCTGCAGTAGTACACATAGGGTACTTGTATTGCTTGTATTATCAGGTCAACACATTTTTTATAAATGCTTGTATTAAAACAAGCATTTATAAAAATTCATGTAACACATGTCTACAGTACATGGGCTAAGGTGACTATCATGTACTTTTAAGGTTAGGCCAAAATCAGAAGAAATAGTTTCGCTCAAGGAGGATTTAAATGACGTGGACCACAGTTTAGAAAAGAGTAACAAAACAATTCTTTATTGGCAGGAAAGCCACTCTTAATACCGACACTGAATTAGCTCAGCTATAACTGGATTAATAATTTTCTCTATGTATCAAAACTCAGTAAATTCAACCTGGTATTTACCATTCAAAACCTCAGTTGTAACCAACAGCATAAACAAATTTACAACTCACAAAAATGTTGTTTAAAGTGCAAATGAAATAATGGGCCCAAAATAATAAACAAACAAAGTCCAATAAAGTCCAAAAATAGTCAAATGTCCAATTTAGTCAGTGTCCACAGTTTTTGCATTAGTCCTTTAATGTATGGTAGTGCAATTGTTCATGTAATTGTTCATCTACCCGGGTAGTGTGATTTTTTTCTTGAGTCTTAACTGTATGGTGTGATAGATGCTTTCTCCAGATGCATGATGAGCTGTTCCGACGTCACACCCTCCACGCATGTAAGCCGGTGTCCTGCTCCACGTTCCTCGGGTTTGGGCTCTGGCTCGCCATCAGAATCGTTTCATACACCAAAATAAAACCAACCTGCATAGAGCAGCAGTTTTATATCTATTGTTAATCTCTTTCTCTCTTTTTATACATTTATCTAAATCAACTGCACAGTATTTATTCTCTTTTTAAATCTCAAATCAATGAACTTGACTATTCACATTGACAATGTTTCATATACAGCTATAAAATGAATTTTTAACAGCCATTACACATAAAAGTGTGTAATATGAAATGTTTTAGCTTTAACCACCGCATAGTGCACATAAAATATGAATTAAACCACATATCAATCATGTTTAAGAATGATTAACCGAATTACTGTCCCTCACTAACTCAAATGCACACAGCTGCACGTGTTTCAGCTCGCAAAACCAGCTTGGTTAGCTGTTTAGCATTAACTAGCATTTTAGCCATAGCACGAGGCAAATAGCAATATAGCTCGATTAGCACTGATAACTTCCACACAGAAATGCAACATTAACCACATTCTCAACTCAAATACACACTCTTACATACCTCCGGTTGGTTTTAAACATTTTCTCAGAAACATATCGACACATACTAAGGATTTATTCATGAAATGAGTTAGCATTAGCCGTGGTCGGCATCCGCTAGCATGCTATGCTGAGCGCTAATTGTTGCTACTCACCGGAGTTTTTCCTCGACAAAACAGAACAACACGGTAGGGCCCGACCGATATTGATTTTTGAGTGCCGATGCCGATGCCGATTATTTTCAGAGAAAAATTACGATAACGATTTAATCGGCCGATTATATATAAAAATAAATAAATAAATAAATAAAAAAAAAGCATATAAAACTTATTTTTTGATACCTTAAATATACTTTAAACACTTTTGACGAATATGTGAATTGAATGCAGAACCTTTGAGTGTTTTAGAATACATTTACAGTCAAAAATGAGTGCAAATACAGTCTTATCTTATTGTCAATAAAATAAAATAAAAAGATCTTAAAAAAATGAGTGCAGGAACTTATTTTTATTGGTAACATAGTTCTAACAAAGTAGTACAGGACAGTACAGGAAGAAGAACTATTTTGTAACTATACGCAACATCTTTGAAAACAAATCAATAATAATATAAAATAACTGTATAGGAACGAGGTAACATGTTGTGTGGGGCAAGCAGCATATTAACATTTTGCACAACAATCTTTTGACATAAAGTGCAGGAAGAACTTTTTTGTAACTATACACAACATCTTTGAAAACAAATCAATAATAATATAAAATAACTGTATAGGAACGAGGTAACGTGTTGGGCAAGCAGCATATTAACATTTTGCACAACAATCTTTTGACATAAAGTGCAGCAAGAAGAACTTTTTTGTAACTATACACAACATCTTTGAAAACAAATCAATAATAGTATAAAATAACTGTATATTAAAAAGGTAACATGTGTTGTGTGGGGCAAGCAGCATATGGATATTTTCCAAATAGAATTCTATTCACAAGCCCCTGCCAGTCATAGAATCCTTAATATTGCCACTTCAGCAGAGGCACGTTGTAGTGCAGGAAGCACAGCTTTTCAGCATTCTCTCCCTTGAGGGAGCTGCGCTTCTCCTCATAAATGTTGCCAATGGTACTGAACACCCTCTCACTTGGCACAGAGGAAGGTGGACAGCAAAGGTATCTCCTGGCCAGGCCCGACAGTCCCTTGAAGCGGAAACCGTTGCTCTTCCACCACTCCAGTGGGTTCCCCTTTTTCCGGTCTATGACAGGCTCCCTCATATACCGTTCCAGCTCTTCAATGATCTCCTCTGGTTCCTCGTCCTGAGTGGTTGAAGAGAGCATGCTGTCATACAGACTGTCTAGAACACTGTGGGCCCGTCCCTCCTCCACTCTCTGTCGTTTTGGATCTCCCTCTTCTTCCCAGGCAGTGTCTCCTTGTGTTTCTGGTGGATTCCTCTGTGCTTCTTCCATTACCCAGACTTTGGCTTGACCTAGTGTCTCTGGTGACAAGGGCCGCTCCTTGTAGCATGGATCGAGCAGACATGCGAGCACCACCTCTTTCGCCTCTTTCACCTTAGAGAACCTTTTCTCCAGGCTCTCCAGCATGGTCTTTCTTAGAGTCTTGATTCCTCTGCTGTTTGGTCCCTCTGACTCGAGCAGACACTTCAGCACTGCTACACATGGTATAATGCAGGAAGCAGAGGAATCGGCCATGCTCATTTCAAGTGTTATATCTTCCAGTGGTGTCAGGGTCTCCGCCAGGTTTGCTGCCACATCCCACTCCTCTGCACTTGGACATACAAAATGGCCGTGGTCACTAGAATAGGCTGTGATTGCTCTCTTTTGCTCAATCATCCTGGCAATCATATGCAGTGTGGAGTTCCACCTGGTTTGCACTGCCTGGATAATGGAATGGTTAGGAACACCAACCTCTTGCTGAATAACAGAGAGTCGTTGTTGTGCTACCACTGAATGGTTGAAGTGTGTGGCTATTCTTTTTAGTTTCGCCAAAATGTCCCCAACCATCCTCTGGGAGTGGAGGCCATCATTGATTACCAGCTGAAGAGTATGGGCAGTGCAGCTCAGGCCAGGCATCTCTGCAAGTCTCATGCCTTTGATCATGTTTGCGCCGCTGTCCCTCAGCACCAGGTGGACACGCTGTGTGTCAATGTCCCATTCTTTCAGTAAGTTCAGGAAAGTCTCAGCAATATACTCGCCTGTGTGGGACCCAAACATGGCCTTTACATTTAACACAACTTGGACTCTCTCCCAGTTCTTGTCAATAAAATGAGCTGTCAAGCTCATTAGAGCCTCAGTGGATCCCTCCCAACAGTCAGTAGTAAAAGCAATGCTGCTTCCACAGAGAGAAGTTGCTTTACTCTATTTGCAACTTGAGAATACACTTCTCCCATCAGCTGAGTGCGGAAATACTTTTCACTTTTTTGAGGATACCTGTGCTCTGCCACGGCCAGGACTCTTTTAAAACCTTGACCCTCCACAACGGCATAGGGCAATATATCAGTGGCAATCATTTCCATTATTAGTTTGTCCAGCTCCTTTGTTCTCGGGTCATTTAGGTTCCACTTTGTGTTCCTATCAATCACTTGTGCAAGTGTGGGCTGATTAGTTTTCTTAGTTAGTGCTTCTGCCTTTCTTTGTGCTTCATGAAGAGCCTGTCTTTGTGATTCCACATAAGCTTCATTATGTCTAAGTCTCAAGTGTTGCCATAAGTTGGTTGTGTTTCTTGTTTTTTGACGGCTTGATCCCTGGCTCACAGAAGCTGCACATGCATTACAAACTGCTTCACAAGTAGGCCCCTTGGTGAAGTAGTCCCAAACCTTGCTATGAGTCTTATCTGACATCTGTAAAAGGAAAAAAATGTCATAAATATGCATTGGCTTAAGAAATAAAGTTTTAAAAAATATTTCTTAAGTTACTTGGGGCATTTTGAAACTCGGATATAAAGCATTTTCCATCTGCAAGGCTTATACATAAATATACCTTATTTACAAATTATGCATTTATAATAAGCTACCGCAATCAAATGTAAAATAAATAAATAAATAAATAACTCCCAATGTGCTGCGCTCGTGAGCAGTGACTAACACGTGCGCACTGAGCAGTATGGTCTCACTGTTAGAGTCTACAGTATAACAAATTAACATGGCCTCGGACCTAAAGAAAAACAGGCACAACATGCTCAAACAACGCGTCTTGTGTACATTGGTGAGGTGAGCGCGCAGCTGCCTGAGCGAGCGTGCTTTCATGTTGTACGGTAAAATTCAATCTCCTCTTTTTTACTCCGGCTAAAGTTGCTAGTTAGCAAGGCTAGGTTAGCTTTACTGTATTTGAAGGGTAGTGGGGGGTTAGGTGTACTTTTCCTTTTTTTAAGCATGACCTACACGTTTAAAAGGACCAATTGTTCATTACACAAACTAGTTATAAACTTACCGTGGGGGGAAACTCTGCTCGGTTTATCCAATGAGCTCAGCACATTCAAGCTACATGCGCTCCGGTGTTGTGTCCAAAAATGAGTGCGGTGGGTGAGACTGAGAGCCTTTCTTAAGTAGAATGGAGTAGGAGCGCACTCTGCTGGATACTAAGCGCAATAACATTTAAAATAAATAAATAAATAATCGGTTGTAATCGGCGTCTTTTGGCAGATGTTGATTATTTTCAAAAAGGCTATAATCGGCCGATTAAATCGGCAGGCCGATGAATCGGTCGGGCCTTACAACACGGTAATGTCCGGTACTCCAAAAAAAACCTCCTCACGGATTGTGGATACCTCACGGATTAATAACTCAAGACAAAATAAAGTTTTAACCACTTTTAGTCTAGCTATTAACATTAGCAAGCTCTCTTCTCGGCTAGTGTGTCCTCATCGGCATCAGTGAAGAAAAAAAACAAGCAGGGGATACAAGGAACTACGAGAGTGAGCGGCGCTTGCGTGTGTGGAATACGCACCCTGCTGGTGAAATAAAGGAACTACATCTACAAAACTCAATCAGACTGTATAGCTCAACATAGTTGAACTAGAAATATTGGGGATTACAGTGTGTGTGTAACTAAAGGGTGTTACATCCAGCGAAACTTTTTCATACTCTCTCGTGAAACTTGCGTGACGGCATCAGCTGGGTAAACACGGAAGTGGCGTCTACGCTGCAGTAGCGTTAGCAGCCGAGGATAGAAGCTATCAGGCAAGTGTTCTTTTAAATAAACTCCTGGGGTCCGTTTCACAAAGCAGGTTTAGTGAAAACCTTGAGTTAGTTAACCCGAGATGAGGGAAACTCTGTTTTTTTGGTTTCACAAAGCCAGTTCAGCATAAATCTGAGTCAGAGAGGGGACGACGCCACTTGCGCTACGCGGCAGCATGCGGCAATGTTTTTTTTTTTTTTTTTTTTCGGGCATGTACATTTAGTCATCATCACACATCTTGCTCACACAGTAAACATGAATACACATGGCCGAAAGGGAAAGCGGGAGAAGCCGAGGCTTATCTAGTCCCGCCCCCATTAATGTTTACGTGGATGTATCGCTATGGCTTGCCTATGTGGCTCAGGTGAACTTGCTGGGGCCCGTATTGTGGGGACAGATACTTTTACTAGGGTCAGTGTCGAGGCAAAGCCAGCTTTGTACTGACCCTCTTTACTGAAGCAGCCCGATGTGAAGTGGTTAGCACACACATAGAAGCTAACACGGACCGTAGCATATAAATAAAATAAAAGTGATTCTAGCAACTCTGCGTCGGGAGAGAATTTTGATTACCTTGCCTACCGATCACATATCTAAACAATATTCTCCGACATTTTCTACATTTCATATCACGGACATAATCCGCAATCAGATTCTTTGCAGAGCTCTTTAGATTTTCAGTGAACGGGAGATTTATGAAATGTTTAAGGACATTTCTGTGTTGAAATAGATGCTTATATTTACTGTTTAATATGAGAAACATGAATAAAATTGTATGCTTTAGTCTACGTATTTGCGCAATATTCTTATGCTTAAATTTCAACTGAAGCCACTTTATTTTTGGGATTACACCTATATGAAAATGATTATTTGTTCATTGTGCTACTTAGTGAACCACAGGAGTTGAACCCCTGTCACCTGCACTGTAGGCAGTGTTGCTTACCATTGCACCACAGAGTCACTCTATGAAGCTGTACATAAAGCGTCATCATCTTTAGATCAATCGACGGTTCATTCAGTTACGCATTACATCAGGCCATAATTGTCTGCCACGCAAACTATCTCTACTTTGCTGCAGTTACGTTGCTCCGCTTTCTCAGGATGAGCTTGTTTTCTACATAAACACGGAGTAATATCTAATAACACTCTCCCGGTTGCCATGATGAATCGTAGTATCAGAGCTCCATTGATGATGGCTTTGTAGAGTCGGCAGGCATGCGCGTAACTCAGAGTTTACATGCTCAGAGTTGATTGAACAGGGTTAACAAACTCAGAGTATGATGTTCTGATGTTTAGCTGGTAAAAGGAGACCTCTAGTGGCGACTCTTAACGCAATGTTTTTGTACTAGCAGTCTTGCCATAGTTCAATGATCCATGGTGAAGTACTCGGCCACATATTTTTCTCTTTTAATTTTGATTGGCCAGAAAACACGTTTGACTGTAAGTACATGTCATACAGTTATTTTGACATTGAGTATTAAGAAATACTAGTAATGAAAACCTTTGTAAATGAATTCAAGTTTGTTCAGAATGTGTATATTTATCATATATGCTAATCGCTAGCATCTTAATGGAATTTCTTATAGACGTTAGCCCTAACCTAACGCATTTGTTGTGAAACGTTTTAAACAGACAATATATAAATATTGATCTTGAACAACGTCTGTATGAGATACTGAAAGATGTATTTTGTATCTGTTTTACAGTGCTTCCTGAGTAAAATTTAGAAAGGAAACAAGCTGTTCATTCTTTATGAGGGAAAACTGTTAGCTATCTGCCGAGCTGATGTAGCAGGCTAGACCGCGCCACACACACTGAAGCGGGGGCAGAATAAAGGAAAACCTGCTTTCTGGAACACACCCCTGGCCTTCCTGTCCTGCCAGCGTGTGTTCCCAGTGTTTTTGGGATTCTTCATTTACAGTGTTACTTGTGTTAGGGCAAGTTACTTCAAAAGCGTAATGCATTATTTATTACTTGTAACTGTCATTTCAAAGTAGTTAGTTACATTACAATATTACTGTCTTTGAATTGTAAGGCATTACACTACTTTTACATTACTTTTCGCCAAAATAAAAGGAAATATGGATTTTATGTTCTCAATAGATCTTCTTGTGTTCAATGCAGCTCATTACACAGCAGGATGTGATGTTTTTCGCTTCAAAATAAAAGAACGAAAAATGGAAAACCACTCGTTAACTGATATTAGATATTTTGTTCATGAATGGGATTCGGGGATGAAATAACAGTGCCATTTTTCATTCCAGATTTGACGTTCGTCTTTTTTAATGACCTTGAAGGCGCTTATGCTGCGAAATTACCTGAAAGCCTACCTGAGACATTTAGGGGGAGCTCTAAAACACTGTTCATAAACGCTCTGACAGCGTCTGATGCTCGCGTTTTGAAATAAACCTACTGTTTTAAACTTGCACCAAAAGTGTTATGACGCGGACTTAAAGCGGTTCAAAACTGACGGGGAGAATCGGAGCCTCCGCCTCCTCGCCGCCGCCCCTCAGCTGTTGATCCTCGGTGTGCCGGGTCGGCTGCGCTCTGACCCGCTCCGTGAGTCGGTGTCCAGCTCATGGAGCCTGCTAACAACAGCGCTTAATTAACATAGTGTAGAGTTACACGGACCGGCTTTCACACTTTTCCAAAAGTGGAGCATATATGCCCATCTCTCGATCGCGGATGTAGAGTCAATTGATTTCGGGTTTAAAATGCATTGTAACGCGTGTTACTGTGATTTGTACCGAGTAAAATATTACCAGTTTTTTTTTGTAATGCCTTACATTACCGCGTTACAGCAAAACGTAATGCATTACAGTAATGCATTACTTTTGTAACGCGTTACTCCCAACACTGTTCATTTATTATAATCGTGTTTTTGTCCTCGTGGCCTCCCTAAATTGGACTGTTTTTGTTATTTTTCTGATTATTATAAAAAAAATTGTTTCCTTACAACTGCTTTTTGGTCCATACCTTTTTACACTGCAAAACCGTGACACATACAGTTATACTATGTGCTGAAACTCACTGTCAAGTTTAGTTCAGTCAGACAACTCACGTTTAGAATGTTTATTGTAGCAACAATACATAGCATCATCACTCCCCATATGTAATTACATAGAGATGATGGGAAGTGATGATGACTAAATATCTTAACCCCCCCAGAGCCTACAGGTAGATGCTGGGGAGGTGGAGGGTTAGCAGCAAGCAGACAGCAATACTGACGTGGCAGCGGTGGCACTGACAGCTGAAAGGGGGAGATGGGAAGTGTCGTAGCTTAAATAGACCGCCAAATAGGGAGGATGTGAAGGAAGAATATTATTGGAGTATGAGGTATGTCACATGGGTGTGACGGAGCAGCTCGAGTTGTCTGCCTGAACTAGCTCGCAGGCTTCACTCCATTAAAGCCAAGTCAAGAGATAAATGGCTAAATCACTATGAACAATCCCCTTTTTAAATTGTTTAAAGATACATTTTTTTATTATAAAATATGTTCATCATAGCTTCAAGTTGGCTTTTTGTACCCCCCCCCCCCCCCCCCCAAGTACATTCCCTCTCAGCACAATACAAATCAATGAACGTAAATTTAAATGAATGCACTGGGATTGCAGCAGTTTGAGATTTCACATGCCCATGCCCAAATGGGAAACAAACGTACAACCCAACAGGAAAGACGGGCACTCGATTAAACTTTGCTGTGTTCCAAAGGGGCTGAAAGGAGAGGACTACTGACATCAACGTAGACCAGCCTTGCATCCCGAATAGGGATCTGTGGGGATAATAAATCCCCTGAATACAGAGCAGCTGGAAATAAGGTGCATCATTGCATGAATAGAAATGGCAGGAAGAGGCCTACATGAGCACGGCTGTCGTTTCAGTGGAAAATGGAAAAATTATTATGTGAGATAATGTTGAAAGAACCCAGTTCTGGACACTTGTTGAGTGAAATAACACAGCGACGCAACATAAAACCATGTTGATGTGTGAATTTGCTTTGACCTTGCCGACGGTGTATCTGAGAGGGTGCTTGCTTTATGAGGGGACCAGACAGATAAAGGATGTTGTTTTCTGTGCCATCACGTCTCCTTGTCTCCCTATTGGCATGAATAATAAAGGCCATTCACATTGTTTATCTTTCAATTCAATATTTACTCCTTGTCAGATGCATTTGGGGGCTTTTCATCATCACTATTCTCGGAGCACAACGTTTTCCTCTATGGCATTCGTCCTCACAGTTAATGTTTGATGAACATCACAAGAAAGGGTTGGAGGGGAAGTGTGGTGGGGGCGGCAGTGCTACCTGTGCCACAGTTGTTTTTTCTTCACTCTCTCTTGATGTTTAGCATCTTTCTCAACATCACGCTTCCTCCCAAGGGATTTCTCCCCTTTCCGGGACTCCCTTTTCTTTCCCTCAAGGTAAATTTGGGCTAGATTGAATTAGGTAAGGGGAAGTAGGTCATTGGCTTTGATCAGTCTATTTCATTGTTAGCGTGAAGGTTAAATCTAGTAAGTACTAAGTACATTCCTACCAGCAGCCTCACCCGGCCACACGTTTTCTCCCTTCCTCTTGCAGAGAAATATGTACCTACGTATGTATGTATGTAAGGAAACTATGGACGATATTAAAATATGTATATCAATGTGTATTAATATACAAATTTAATACCTGCTCTTGTGAAAAGGGGCACCATATGTTGGTCGGACAGAACTTTATAGAGTTCATTTTAATGACTCTAATGACCACTTATTAATTAGATAACAATTAACCAATATCATTTAATAAATCAGTCTCATTTCCTCAGATCATAAGCTCTTGAACTAGGGATCTTTGTATTCTGCACAGGAGAAATATCCACAGACAATGACTTTATGCTTTAGGGGTATTTATTGATATACTAAGGATTAAGCAAAGTGAATAAAATAATAACAGATGTAACAAAAGCACCAATACAACACAAGAAATATAACTGGGAAAATGATTACCAGCACATCTAGCATGTTTGGCGATAAGGACGAGTGGGTGTTTCTCCTAAGAATTTGGACTTTCTTAGTAATAAAGCATGATGCCTCAACAGATATAAAATATTAGAGAATGCTATTAATTAGTTTCCGCGGTGGTTTCCTAGCTGGTGTCGTCTGGTTCGGAGGCTTGTCTCAGCCTCGGGTTGCTGCTGCTGGGAAGCGACCGGTGGTGTGACGTTGATTCTTGGATAACTAATTATAGAGCTTACTCATAATACTTAGTGATCTTCGTAGGGACTCTTAGTTGTTAAGAGTAAAAATTGTTACTGATAGTAGTTACTAAAATTGTTGACCCGCTGGGTCAGCAGGAGTTTAACGTCCTCAGGAGATCTGCTTTATTTCACCCAGGCGGTTTGATGACCCTGTTGAGTTTCTTCCTGTGGGGGTTTATGTGAGTCTGTTTCACACAGTCTTCTCCCGAGAGACGGGGGAGAAGCACAACTCTAATCCATGAGTTTGATTATTTTCATTGTTGGTTCATCAATAAAATTCATCCTGATAGTTGAGGAATTAAAGGAACTGATATGTTCATACACTCTTCATTTTCCTTGTAAAATGTTTCCTCCAACATATATTTTAAACACATGCACAGACGCACAGACAAATGGATAAACATGCATTGTTTCCACGCAACTACTTTTCTTCCCGTCTTTTATTGTTCTGCATTCAACCACATACGTTTTTTGAATATTTTAGCAATATACACCATATTGCCAAAAATGTTCACTCACCTGCCTTGACTGCATATGAACTTACAGTTTTTTTCAATTGTTTACATGCAATTTTGAAAACCGGGTTCTTTTTTTCAAAATATAATCACAATTATCCACCAAATTAACACCAATTAACACCAAACTAAATTTGCATAATTCCTAGATTGTTTGCAAAATGACACACTTCAGTCAAAACATACACACTTCAGTCAAAACATATACACATATTTGTGAAAATGCTATTAGTTTTCATTTAACCAACACAGTCCTCAATGATCAGACACTATTGCAGCCAGTTTCACACTGCTGTGATAAATAAAAAACACATTTGTAAAAAAACTAATTTTAGGAAATAGCATGTGCTAGATTTTTGGCCAGACATTGTTATGTAAGGGATAATTTAGATGTCAAAAAAATAGTGAAAACCCACAACATTCTTCATGATTAGTTTGAGATATAGGGAGAATGTACACAAATAGGCCTACTGTAAACTTACCAAGCACTGCACAACACTGATGCTGCAGACTGAATAATTCAAGTATTTATTTTATCTACCTCTTCCTCTATCTCCTTCTTCTCCTCTTCCTCTACCTGGGTCTCCTCCTCTACCTCCTTCTCCTCTTCCTCTACCGCCTTCATCTCCTCTTTGAGCTCCCCCTTTCATTCTCACTCTTCTTCTTCTAGCTCCTTCCATTTTTGTTGAAGACAGGTGAACTCACCGGCTGCCTTTTATAGCACACCTGAGTGCTGCATTTTCAAATAAGCACATGTGTGCTTCCACACTTGGTGGATGTGATTATCCAATTTGTTCATTAGTGTGGTCATTGGCAATCCGGGGCTTTGTAATGACAAGGAAGTAACCTCACAATCCTTATCTGTGTCTAAGGTGTGAAAATGTGTGTAGCGTTTTACAAATCCGTGTGTGTAATGTTTTGCAAAAAGGGTGAAGCAGACATTGTGTGTAATGTTGTGCAAATCTGTGGAGGTGTTTTGCTCCTTGGAGTAGAATTTCGCAAATTGTGTGGAAATTTTTATTTTAGTGTGTAAACAATCGTAAAAAACTGTAAGTGACATCCAATTCTTAATCCATAGGGTTTAATATGACGTTGGTCCACCCTTTAAAGGTACAGCAGCTTCAACTCTTCTGGGAAGGCTTTCCACAAGTTTTAGGAGTGTTTTTATAGGAATTTTTTACCTTTCTTCTAGAAGAAGCATTTTAAAAGTTGTTTGCTTGTGGTCTTGCAGACAGAACTTATAAAGCATGACTTTACAAATTGTTTTCATTTTCTTGCTGACCACTGACCAGTGGCGTTTTCTTGCAGAGGCCAAGGGAAGCCAGGCCTTTTTCCTCATAACCATCATTTAATAAAATCACTTTTTTAACAGTTTACATAATCCCTCTGTGATGTGTCTGTCGTCTCCTCCTCGTCTCTCTTCATTAATTATTGAGCGTTTCATGATGTGTAAAACAGCGCCCCTCTAAATGTTACGGGGTGAATGAACGTTGAAAACATGTTACTGCTGTCTGTGAGGAGGCCAAGCTGCGCTGGCCTCCCTTGGTGAAAAAAAAAAGAATGATTGACCAATCAGGTGAGGCTATTGTCACGACACTGCTCCCCTGTGATTGGTCAGGACAGTATAAAGGGAAGCCGCAAACTTGTTGGCATCAGGCCAATCAAATCACAGTATGTTATCGTCAACGTCAATGAATGAAATAACGGAAGATTCGTTGCTTTGTGTTCATCTCTTGATAAGCTAGCTAATTTTTTAAGCGCGATTATGGAGGGTGGAGATTTGGAGTATTTAGTAAAAAATAATTTTACTAAACTGCCTCTACAACAGCAACTCCTGATTAAATCTGACGGCCAGCCAAGACCAAAAGTCGGTGCTCAGCGTGTGTAAGTCCTGGTAAAATGATGCTGGGAGCTCTAATAGTTCATCCGACCACGGGAAATAGCAACATATAAACTGCAACATCTCTTTTTCTGCTCCCAACCCGTGAAACATACACAGCTTAGAGGTTGTGTCTCAGTTGGTTTCCTCAGAAATGTTCCCCACGCCACGCCACTGCCATTGACTGCAATCAAATCACAACAAAACTGTTTATTTTGGGTTCATACTGTAGCATTAAGCCAGCCAATGTGTAGTTTGCTAATCACAATGAATCTAGCTTTGTGAAATGCACCGAGGACCTCTGGGTGATGTTATGAATCCAGACAGGATGGTGTTTGGTTTCCTGGTGTATCTGGGACTTCAACATGTACAAAGCAGCTATAGTAATGTAGTTATCTCAGCCATGACGTGGATGAAGAAAAGTTGTCGGTGTTTACTTGGAGGTAAACCCCGCCGCCTCTCCAGTGCATAAAGCCCAGGTGATGGGAATGCACACAAATTATCCCACAAATAAAGGCAACTGATCCTGATCCTCACTAGTGAAAAATCGCTTTGCGTTGTGTAAACTTTACTTTGGACTAGGGGTGAGAATCGAGAACCGGTTCCTACTCAGAACCGGCTCCAACTAACCAATTCCATCGGAATCCTACGCCTCCAATGTTATCGATTCTTCTTAACGATTCCGCACCACGTTTTCCGGTTTACTCTAAATTTTTGCGTCGCGGTACATTGCGTCACTCTCTCTGCGACGACCCTGCATGCGCCGACAACCTATAACCAACGAGGCAGCATCATGGAGAGGAGGAAGTGATCGAAAGTATGGCTACATTTCACCAAACGCGATGAAAATGCTGCCGTGTGTAATCAGTGGAGGCATAGACCCATTGTAGCATATACGCTACAAAAGAGCATGTTGTCTTTAGAGCGTCAAAACTCTGTAATGGTTTGCGCTAGAAACATGCGTTTTTTTCCTCTTAAACTAGAGAAACGGGGCTAAACAACGGTACCCTGCTTGTCCATGTGAGCGATATATTTCTGACAACAAAACGAATGCGTAAAGTTGTAAAGATGTGACAAGATTTTTCCTCGTCTCCGTGGCGCATTTCTCCGTTTGTTTATGTATATCGATCAACTTCTCATCCGCCATCTTGCTAGTGACGTAAAGAGTTAAGTTTATGCATCGGACGCTCGTATTGGCTCCCGTATCAGCTTTTACAGCCAATAGGAAAGCCTGATTTACGCTTGGCCGTGTTTGCCCAAACAAGAGACACAGAGGAGTTCAAATCAGAGAAAATGACGGTCAAAAAGTTACTGTAGTGATAGAGAAAGTTAAATACATGAATGGCACAGAAGAAATTCACTATATACACACATATTTAGGGCAGGGAGAGGAAAATAACACCCATAGACACTACCCAAAAGAATATCCATATTTCATAGACAAAAGCAGCTAGAAGCTTCAAATAACTTCTAGCATAATCCAAACAAGTGTGTGCAAATTTCTATGTTGAGCTTTTCTTTCGTTATAATGGTTTGCAGTGCTTTTGTTAATAAAATGTGTAAAAATTCAAGGTGCGTTTTTTATTTATTTTGAATTTATGGGCTAAAACCCCCTATTATAGTGTATATAAGTATTTATTGAACTACTCAGGAATCAGTAAGAGAATTGATAAGGAATTGGATCGATAGGCAGAATCGACAATGGCATTGATATAGATAAAAACGTATCAATTCCCACCCCTACTTTGGACTGTTGGAAAAGTATGATTCATCATTAAAATGCATCAAATAGGTAAAGGGCAAACCGTGTTTTACACTTATACTATATTACTGCCATTTTATTTTATTTATGTCAAATATAATGCTCTGTTCAGAAAATAGAGTGATTGTGTTATTTCATTGCAAAATGTCCTGTAGCTGCAATGTAACATCTCAATAATAACAACATAATATTACATAACATAACATTATAAACTAATATCTGGATGCAACCACGGCTAAATTGTTATTGTTCACTCTGACCATCATCCCTTTGCACACACAAGTCGTGTCTCCTCTTTTTATCATCAAGCAGCCACTCTGCCGACATGTTGCACACAATTAGCCAGCTGCAAAGGGACCGTATGGCTGTCATGTCTCCTGTTGTTCCGAGGTGAAGACGAGGCTGTTTCCGAAGGCAGATTGCCTGGTAAACAGAGGTCATACACAGACACACACACACACCCTCAAGGAGCCCCGCTCTGTTTAGCACGTTCAAAGCCAAGACTGCAGCCCTTAAAGCTAAACAGTTATTGGCCGGCCCCTTTACTGTCCTGGTGTCGAGCCTGTGTCACATTTACAGTGTGGTGGCACTGGACTGGCTAATTGGGTGAGATAGATGTATTTCATTTGGCTCATGGCGGCTCAATGTCTCTATGTTTCTCTCCTCCATACCGAAATAACTGTAGAAGAAGGCTACTTATGTATTGTATATCACAGCTAAACAATACAATGCCTCCAGAACATATCATACTACTTTAACTGAATCCCTAATCACTTCCTATTTAATTTTTAGTGCATAACATTGACTATATGGAGTTTTTATTTATTTGAGAAAATGTTTGAACTATTTTGTAGTTTTAAAGCATACCCTGCTTAATGGTCTATTTGACTGTAAATGGACCATACTTTACTAAATGCTGGATTGAAGAAGACTTGAAACTACACTCTTAGAAATAAGGGTTCCAATAGGGTTCTTCTACAAGGCCTGAGGTTCTACCTGGAACCATTTGCTTCTGAAAAACCCTTTCCTGAAGAAAGGGGTTTTCAAGGGTTCTTGGTAACACTAATGGTTCCAGTAAGAACCATTTTGATCGAGAGAACCCTTTAAAACCCTTTTCCTGAATAAAGGGTTTTAAAAGGGTTCATGGTAATGCTAAGGGTTCCAGTAAGAACTATTTTGATCCAGAGAACCGTTTTTGGACGAAAGAGTTCTTCAGGGATTGTTGAAAGCATGGGTATAAGATCCTGTGTCACCAGAGAATACTTCCTGATAACACTTACCAATAATGGTGCAAAATACAATTCCTTGTGACTACTGATACAAATACTTTTCATATCCATTTATTTGTTTATTTGTTTATTTCTTCTTCTCCAGATCCTGTTGATCAAACACAAGATAACATAATTGCCCATCTTGGGATTTGAACACCCTGCCACCCAGTCTAAGGTCACTGGCAGTAGTGACTGAGCTAACCAGCTAGCTGCATTGAGTTATCAGGTCCACCATACTAGTCTATTACCTTACACCTTCTGATCAGACATACAAATAATGAAACTGAAATGTTCTGTTACCAATTTATTTTCACAACCATTAATTTTAAGAAAGCAAGACCTTCATCAGCAAATCGTGTTGACCCAGGCAAAGATTAGCTGTGACTGGGATTTTAACCCCCACCCTCCAAATCTAAAGTCTGTACCATTACCCACTGAGCTTTCCAGCAGAATGTGTAGATCAGGGACTCCTCTGACTCGCCACACTCACTCTTTAGGTCACAGTATCAATTACCATCTTGACAGATATCATACCTTGCTGATTGCCATTCCAGACAATTAGCTCAGTTGGCTAGGTGCTGGTTCTTGGTGCCAGACGATGTGGGTTCAAGCCCCAGCAAGGGTGATAATGTTAATACATCAAAATACCTTGTAGTCTTTGTGAAACAAATGTACAAAGTTTTAGAGTCATGGTAGATGATGTTTGACAAAAACATATCAGAATTTTACCTCAAACACTGATTTTTGACTGTGAATGGCTTAGTCAATTATTGCAGCCACAGTTGAGTTGCCACTAGCTCAGTGCGATAGACAATGGTCTTTGGTTCCAGAAATTGTGGATTTCAGCCTCAACTGGTGCAAAATGTGCAACATTACAATGTCAACTGTCTTGCCTTCCTATTCTCCTGTTTGTTACTCAGAATTGCCTAAAGTTGCCAAAAATAGTCTGGACCCGACACAGCTATAATTGTGTTTATTTTTTAAAAGTTTAGTTACACTACTCCCTTCTTCAGGAGGAAATGACACACAGCAAAGAAGCAGCCAGGGGAATTGAACCCTGGGTCCCTAAAGCAAGGATATAACCCCTCTTTCTGGGGCATTTAAGTGAGCTATACTACTCACTGGACAAAGGCTTTTGAAAGTTTGTTACAAGTCAGGTGATCAAATCAAATCAAATCAAATCAAATTTTATTTCTATAGCACATTTCATACAAATCAATGTAACACAATGTGCTTTACACATAGCGACAACATGATTACAGGACAAAGACCAGTGCATGTAGCCTATACAGATCTTGCAATATACAGAACAGACACATGCATGCACGCACACACACACACACACACACACACACACGCACATACACACAGAAACTCAATCATAAACTTTAGAAAAAAGTAAGGTTTTTAACCTGCTTTTAAAAGTGCTCAGTGTAGGAGCGTGTCTCAGGTCCTCAGGCAGGGTGTTCCATTTGCTTGGGGCATGGATACAGAAGGCAGCCTCCCCTGCTCTAGAGTTAGTACGAGGGATGTTTAAAAGACCACTGCCGGTGGACCTGAGAGTTCTTGCTGGTTCATATCTGATGAGCATGTCTTTTATATACTGAGGTGCGAGGCCATTTAGAGCTTTATATACAAGTAGCAGAATCTTAAAATCAATTCTAGTTTTCACGGGGAGCCAATGTAGGGATCTAAGAACAGGTGTAATATGTTCAAACTTTTTCATTCCAGTGAGAGTGCGTGCAGCCGCATTTTGAATTAACTGTAATCGCTGTACAGCTGATTTTGGGAGGCCAGTGAATAGACCATTACAGTAGTCTAATCTACTTGTTATGAATGCATGAATTAATTTTTCAGAGTCTGCTTTTGACAGGAAGCCTCTTAATGTTGAGATATTTTTTAAATGATAAAAAGCTGTTTTTGTGATGTGATTGATATGGCTCTTAAAGTTTAGATCACAATCTATGATTACACCCAGATTTCTGGCCTCACTTTTGCTCTCCGGGGACAGAGAACTGAGATGAGTTGCAATTCTCTGTCTCTGAGCCTTTGCACCAAAGATGAGTATCTCTGTTTTATCTTTGTTCAGTTGTAAAAAGTTCTGTGACATCCACAGATTGATGTCATCAATACACTGGGTTAGGGAATGAATGGGATTTGGGTCATCCGCAGATATAGATAAGTACAGTTGTGAGTCATCTGCATAATTATGGTAATTTATGTTGTGTTTCTTTATAACATGTGCGAGTGGGAGCATATAAAGATTAAATAATAATGGTCCAAGAATCGAGCCTTGGGGTACTCCACACATAACACCCACTTTGTCCGAGACAAAATCTCCAATGGACACGAAAAACTGCCTGTCCTGTAAGTAGGTTCTGAACCAGTTTAGAACTGGACCAGATAGGCCGACCCATTGTTCTAGTCTCTCTAATAAGATATTATGGTCAACAGTGTCAAACGCAGCACTGAGATCCAGGAGCACAAGAACAGATAGTTTATTAGAATCTGTATTTATATGCAGATCATTCACAACTTTGATAAGTGCTGTTTCTGTGCTATGGTGAGGTCGAAAACCAGATTGATAAGAGTCTAGTAGGTTGTTTGATGTTAGAAAGTTGTTAAGTTGGAAGTAAACTGCTTTTTCAAGTATTTTGCTGAGGAATGGTAAGTTGGAAATGGGCCTATAGTAAGCAATAACTGTTGCATCAAGATTGCTCTTTTTCAGGAGTGGTTTAATGACAGCTGTTGCTCCAAGTGCTGCAGGAAATATACCTGATTGAAGAGAGCAGTTAATCATTTTTAATACCTCATGTGCTAAGCAGTCAAAAACAGTTTTGAAGAATGTGGTAGGAAGAGGGTCCAAGCAGCAGGTGGAGGACCTGAGCTGCCCAACGATATCGTCTAGTTTTTTTTTATCTAGCAGGACAAAGTGAGACATGGCAGCAGTCATATTCCTGGAGAGCTGGGCCCTCATTTATAAAGCTTGCGTACGCACAAAACGGGGCTGGAAACGTGCGTACGCCACTTTCCACGCAAATGTTGTGATCTATAAAAACCAAACTTGACGGGAAAGTGTGCGTACCCGTAAGCAAACTCTTGGGCATGCGTACCGGTACGCACATTCTGGAGACTGGAAAGGGAATCAGCAGTAAACTGAGAAGAACAATATATTTTTGATGACTCGCACACATTTAATTATACTCCATATCATACGTTAGCTCTGCGTTATCATGAGGAACTCCAGCAATGTTTTTGACGCTATTAATGAGTGATATTATTTTTCATATTAACACCTTCTTTTAAAATCTGACTTGTATCTTAAATCAAAATCATTTTGAAATATTGAATCAGCGCTGTCACCGCAGGAGGAGGAGACGGCCCAATTGCATGTAATACAGTAATACCTTCCATTAGATCACTGTAGAACACAGCGGGAATAACTAAATAGTCTCCTTATTTATGTGCATATATCACCAACACACATACATACAGCCATTAAGCCGTCGTATACTTGTTACACTTTATCCTCGTTTTTAAACCACCAGAGCGCAGAGGAAATGCGCTATAATGAGTGGCACGCTCGTGCGCGCTCAGTCGTGGAGCGTGGAGAGCGCAACTTTACCGAACTTCAGGAGGCAGAATCTACCACCCGGCAAAGGTGGTAGAGTCCCCAGCATGATGAGCCCGAGCCACGGCCCCGTGCCCGACTGGAGGGGTATCAACAGGGCGCAGGAATCCGTGAGGATGTCATGCTGCGTTTGTAAGATAAGGAAGACAACAATCAATGTTGATTGTAAATGTATTATTTTATTAATCACAGTGCGCGTTTGCCGTAGCTCATCTGCAACGTTGTTGATGGCGGTGATTGTGTCTCGCTGAAGTTGCAGGACGGCATCAGTGAGCACCCGACCGCTTGATGTGCCATGCGCCCGGGGTGCGCTGCTGCTTTGCGCCGGACCCGGACGCCGTGCCGAGGGCCCGTCACCCTCCTCACGTCACCCTCCTCTACGCCACACGCTGCAGACTCTGGAAGGACAAAAACTATTTAACGTTTTGTTTTATATACAATAAAAGTTTAAAATCTGGTCACCCTTATACCTCTGGTCTCAGTCGCGTCTGTTTCTCCCTCCTTTTTGGACACAATCCCCGTCAAAGTCACATCAAAATCAAACTTCCTCAAATACTCTAGCAATACATTAAATCCATGTTAGGAGCGGAAAGATGTCATTTACCTTCAGATCACCGTCTGCTCCGTCCCACTGACGCCGTGGACTGCAGCAGCAATGTGTTGCCACTCTCACTGCTTCTTTCTATTCGTGATCCCGCTGCTGTGACCACTAAATTAAATTATTGTCCGGGCCTCCACCTCCCCAACAAGTGTCTCTTCTCCGTTTCTGAAAAGTTACGTTTCTTCGCTTTTTCCTGACCTGTCGCCGTGATTCACCACACGGAAACGATTGCATGCCGGCTCATTAACATAGTAAAATGAGGGTGTGTACAGGGCGGGATTCAGGTACGCACACTTGTAGGTGATCCTGTGATTTATAAAGGGAACATTGCGTACAGCTTGCGTGCGCACAGTTTTATAAATCTGATTTTTTTTTGGCGCACGCAAACTTTGGCTTTTTGGCGTACGTACACTTTTAGTTAGGATCCTACGCACAGTTTTATAAATGAGGGCCCTGGAGGGTAGGTTCATTTCTGGATGTTGATGCACTAATGTTCTGTCTGATAGCTATAATTTTATCGTTGAAAAATGTAGCGAATTCTTCACATTTTTCTCTGATGGGGTTGTAGATGGTGGATTAATAAGTCGGTCAACAGTGGAGAAGAGCACTTTACTATTGTTGATATTTTCATTAATGATTTTAGAGAAGAAGGACTGTCTGGCCTGTTTAATTTCTTTGTTATAATGATTGAGTCTATCCTTGTAGATTTCATGGTGAACCTGAAGTTCGGTGTTTCTCCACTTTCGTTCTGCCTGGCGACACTTTCTCTTAAGCTGCCTAACAAACGCTCCATTTCTCCAGGGGGCTTTTTGTTTTCCTATGTTTTTAGTTTTAACAGGTGCAATGGTATCAATGATATTTTGTATTTTTGAGTTGAAGTTGTTCACAGGATCCTCAGTTGATGAGGCCATGAACAACGATAACTCATTCACAGTTTTCTTGAAGGTTTCAATGGTGTTATTGTTAATGATACGTTTTTTGATTGTTCGGGTACCCTTCTGTTGTACAGGAAAAACAGACACATCAAAGAATATGCAACAGTGATCTGAAATAGCAACATCCATGACACAGGGTATGGTCATGTTAAGTCCTTTTGATATGACTAAGTCCAGAGTATGGCCCTTATTGTGGGTGGGCCCTGAGACATGCTGAGTGAAGTAAAATGCCTCCAATAAGCTAATGAGGTTTTGAGCATCTGGGTCTGTTTTATTATCAACATGGATATTAAAATCACCTGATATAATTATACTGTCATAGTCGATGGAGACCTTGGACAGAAGCTCAGAGAATTCATCAAGAAAGCCATATTTAGATTTTGGTGGCCGATAGACCGTGATGATTAAAATTGGAGCATTGCAATTTATAGATATAGCAAGATGCTCAAAAGACGTAAATTCCCCAAGGGGGATTTCCTTGCAGCTATAGAAATCAGAGAAGAGAGCAGCTATCCCACCGCCTCTTTTATCAGGTCTGGTGGTTTGGAGGAATTTAAAATTAGGAGGTGCTGTCTCAATGAGTGCAACTGTGCCATTTCTGTCCAGCCAGGTCTCGGTCAGTAGAGTGAAATCCAGGTTATGAGTGCTTATAAGGTCATTAACTATAAATGACTTATTAGTCAGTGACCTGACATTTAATAATGCCATTTTTATTGTTCGAGGTGCATGGCTTTGTGGGGGACTGATACTTTGAGTCCAAACCGGTAATGAATTGTTTTGATTCCTGTATGTTACAGCAACATTTCTGGATGTGGGTCTATGGTTTACTAATACAGGAATTTGTGTAGCAGAATGACAGTCATTACCGTTAGTAAAACAGGTTGGACTCACCAAACATCAGTAGTGAAGAGAGGATTTTAATGTAAGTTCCATGTTCATAGCGAGGAGACGTGATCCCTGAAAGTTTGGATGTACTCCATCGTGTCTGAAGAGGTATGGGCGTTTTAAGAAGGTACCAAAGTTGTCCACAAACGGTATGTTTAGCGAGCAGCAGTATCCCTTGAGCCATGTATGAAGTTGACGGACACGGCTGAATTTTATGTTTCCAAAGCTGGGACACGGCAGCGGGCCGGAGATGATGAACTTGCGGTCTGACTGTAGAAGACTGTCCATAAGCTTCATGAAGTCCTCTTTAAGTGTCTCCGATTGATTTTTCCTGAGATCATTAGTTCCGACGTGGATGATAGTAGTGGTGGCGGACGGGTTTTCATCCAGCAACTGTGGGATTTTGGTGTAGAAGATGGATGGTCGTCCAGCTGGAGCCCCACTGGAGAGCACGGTTCATCCCCGCTATCCAAGGCGTGGAATCTGTTGCTCAGCAGCAGAGTGTCAGATGCGCGCAGCCGGGGGGAGCGTCTAGCCCGGGAATTGCCGCTCCCCCGGACCCACAGCTCTGAGTTGCAGGGAGTGGAGCAGGCTTGGGTCCTGGGTTTAGCCCCGAGGATGGGCCAGATGTCATCATTCAGGGTCCGGGCATCAGTTGAGAAGATCGGCTCCCCTCCGGTGGTGACAGAGCCGGACCACGGAAGAGTGGCTTCGCCGTGAGCTGCGGCAGCTGAGCACTCGGTGAACGGGCCGGCGTAGCTGGAGGAGTTCACCGCAGAGATATGTTTTGCCTGAGCAGCGGCTATGGACGAAAAGCCTATGATTAACTCATCCTTTTGTAGAATGTCCTGTTTCAGCCGGCTGAGGTTTTCCTGTAGCTGTGAGTAAGCCGGTTGGCAAAGTTCACACATAGCCATGATTGCGTCAGGACCGCTATTAATAGCAACCAGCTAAAAACAAACCTTGCTAAGCTAACGTTAGTTTGGGAGGGTGAAGTCTCTTAGTTCAAGATAGTTAAAACAGTTAAAATCCACGTCCGATGACCAAATCCTCTAACTGGCTAGAAGACACAGTTAAAAACGACCAAGATCTAAAAAGTGTATCGTAAAAACTGGCGTAAAACCGAGTTAGTAAACACACACGGTACTGCAATAAGTAGACAGGAGGTAAACAGCTCCTGTCATCGGTCCTGTCACCTGTCACCTGTCACCTGCACATGTAATAACTTTGCTCAGCTTAGATGCTGGTGTAGTCCTCAGTAGCATGGACAACAATCTGCCTGCCTATGATCTAGAGATACAGTTTGAAGTTGTGAGTTCAAGGCCTGGTTGATGAAGAGTGACCATGTTAATGCCTAGATGATGTGTGGATTAGTGACAGACAATTTGAAAAATATTAAACACTTATTTTACAGACAATTTTACTCATGTATTTGTCTCCTCATACTTTTCCATGATCGGCCTCATCCCATGGCTGCTGTACCCTGCTGACTGGCTTAGTCAAGTTGTGAAGCTGCAGATACGTTCAGTGATAAAGGAAGGTCTTTGATGTCAGAGGCCAAGCCTTAACTGATGTTAAAAAAAAAAATAATATTGTAATGCTGACTTTGGGGCTACCGCATCAGGGTTGGTTGATGCCAGGAATTGAACCTTGATCTCCCAGGGGAAAGGGAGAGGTTTGGTGTGTTGGGCCTGCGAGCTGGCCCCATGGTGGCTGTCATGTGTGAGTTAAGAGCTGGTTGCCCCATGGATTGCACCATATAGTCTGGTCTTCACCCTCTACAAACCAGGTGTGACGTACCAATAGTGATTACTGCGAACAGAACAGAACAAGGAAGAACAGAAGAGAGAGAGAACAGAAGAAACTTCAGAGAATCAAGGTAAGCTAAATTGAATATCTTATTTCAGCATGCTTGACCCTAGCTGAGGACTTTTATGGTGAAAGGTGGACTAAGCATTTGTTTCTTGTTATGTTTTGTTCGTTTGCTTGCTTGTTTGTTTTCTTGTAGAAATGACTTACACAGCTTGGACGAAAGCTGAAGTGTGCCATTGGCTTGAAAAAGAGGGTTTTGCTGAGATTTCCATTATTGTTACAATACGTAAAATTTTGAGTACTTGTTACATAACACTGAAAAGTATTTTAACATTATTTAAATCAATGTGAAAACTTTGTGGGGTTCCCTCACTTTCTCATGATCCTGTTCCACTGTCACAATTAGTACGTACAGTATGTACTCTGATTCCTTTCATTGGAACATGCATTATTTTATTGTTTGTAGATAGCTTACAATAAGGCACAGTAAATGCACCTTTGATTGATGGAACTAAAACTCTTTTTTTGTCTCCCCTTTCTGCCATGTCACCGTTGCTGGAGATTACACAAATCCACGACTGAGGACAGCATGGTGTGTCTGGCCTGTCATGTTGCTGATTCCACTGGACCTATGCTGACTTTTGACCTGTTCTCCCCTGGGACCTACACAGCCTGTTCTGTTGGACTATCTTTAAATAAATGTTTTTCTCATTAAAATGTGTAATGGGAATTTTGGATGTTTGTACTTTATAATCAGAATATTTGTCAGGCTGACGCCATCCGCATCTCCTCATCTGACTGTTATGCTATGACGAAAATGAATGTCTGTTTGTAGATGATATGAACATGAGTGCCACATTGACATAAGATACTTTCAGGACTATGACGCCTGTGTTCTGTAAATCTTGACCTTGCCTGTACATCTTGTCTTTGTAAGATAGGACATGATCCGTCCTTTGGTTCCTCCTCCTTAAAAGGGAGACTGTTGTTGGACTCAGGGTCGTTCCTGCTGAGTCTGAACCTTTGTATCAGAAGGCAGGGGTGACCCTCCTCTGCAGATTAGAATACTTAGTGGAATAAACCTCGGAGAGCAAGCAGATCCTGGTTGTTGATCTTTATTGGGCAGATTCATTTTTCCACAACAAATGTTTTGAATGTTTGTTCAATGTCAACATGATAAATGACCACAATATAATATGAACTAAACTGATCTGTAGAATACAATATGGTTCTTTATAGAACCCTCAGAGGACAAGACAGTTATTTGTGAAAACCTTTGAAAAGGGTTGTTTTTAGATCCCCCTGTGTGAGGTCTAGTTGAAACCCTTGAAACATGAAAGGGTTCTTGGTGGAACTCCTTTTGTAGGTTCTAGATGAAACCCTTAAAAACGAAAGGGTTCTTAGTGGAACTCCCTGTGTGGGTTCTAGATGAAACCCTTAAAATATGAAAGGGTTGTTAGTGGAACTCCTTGTGTGGGTTCTAGATGAAACCCTTGAAAAATGAAAGGGTTCTTAGTGGAACTCCCTGTGTGGGTTCTAGACGTAACCCTTGAAAAAAGAAAGGGTTCTTAGTGGATCTCCCTGTGTGGGTTCTAGATGTAACCCTTGAAAAATGAAAGGGTTCTTAGTGGAACTCCCTGTGCAGGTTCTAGATGAAACCCTTGAAATATGAAAGGGTTTTTAGTGGAACTTTCTGGGCAGGTTCTAGATGAAACCCTTGAAAGGGTTATATATATATATCCTTTATTTAACCAGGTAAAAAACTCATTGAGATTTAAAACCTCTTTTCCAAGAGTGACCTGGCAAAGACGGCAGCACACAAGCAGATCAGTTGCACAACACACAAGACATATATAAAATACAATCACACATTTCAGGAAAACATGATTAAACAATGCAATCACACGATCCGATTGAGCTCAATTCTCTGTCTATTATAATTGACTTGAATTCCCCCAGAGTTACAAGATGTGTCAGTTTCATATCCTTCTGCACATTGTTCCAGGTAGACGGGGCAGTAAATTTAAAAGCCTTTTTGCCCAGTTCAGTTCTCACTTTCGGGACCTGCATCTGTATAATGTCCAGAGAACGCAGGCCATATCGGCTGTGGTTTCGACACATGTGTAAACACAAATATTTAGGCAAAAGTCCAAGAAAGATTTATAAATGAAAGTCAGCCAATGAGAGAGTCTACGGACATACAAAGATGGACAATGTGCGACGGCATATAAGGAACAGTGATGTACACGGTAGTGGCAACCAGTAATAAAACGCAAAGCACAGTGGTATACAGTATCCAATTTCTTTAAAAATTGACTAGGAGCGTTCATAAAAAGCAGGTCTCCGTAGTCCAACAAGGGTAAAAAAGTTGTGCTGATCAAGCGTTTTCTGACTTGCAATGAAAAACATGATTTATTCCTAAAAAAGAAACCTAATTTCAATTTCAGTTTAGAAACGAGTTTATCAATGTGCAGTTTAAAGGACAGTTTCTCATCAATTAATATGCCTAGGTATTTATAAGATGTGACCATTTCAATTTCAACCCCATGAACAGTTGACAAGCTAGGAAGGTCAGATGGAAGCTGCTTGCCATTTGAAAATAGCATGTTCTTTGATTTATCTGCATTCAGCACTAACTTGAGCTGAGTCAAACGGGACTGAACAGTGTCAAAAGCTGACTGCAACAACTCAAGAGATTTTAAAGCTGAAAAAGCTGAACAGTAAATTACTGTATCATCAGCATAGAAATGGGACACAGCATCAGACAAGTTGTCACAAAAATTATTCACATAAATTGTGAACAACAGGGGCCCTAATATAGAACCTTGAGGCACACCCTTTAGAACAGGGAGGAAAGAAGAAGAAGACCCGGCGGCTTGGACACACTGTGTTCTATCTGATAAATAATTAGAGAACCAGTTTACAGCATGATTAGATAAGCCAATCTTGTGGAGTCTATCTGCCAGGATGACATGGTCGACTGTGTCAAACGCCTTTGACAAGTCTATGAAAAGAGCTGCACAGTATTTTTGGCCATCTAGTGCCTCTATGATGTCGTTTACCACTTTGACAGCAGCAGTTATTGTACTGTGCTGTTTACGAAAACCAGACTGGTATTGTGAGAGGAGACCATTAGCATCAAGAAAAATTTTAAGTTGTTCACTGACCAATTTTTCTAAAATTTTGGAGAGAACACACAATTTAGAGATCGGTCTGTAGTTGTTAACTATAGAGGGATCACCACCTTTCAGCAGGGGAAGAACATAGGCAGACTTCCATATTCTCGGGATCTTATTTTCAAAAAGAGTTAAATTAAAAATATGGCACAGAGGTTCTGCTATAAAGTCTGCAGCTGATCTCAAAAAGAAAGGCTCGAGATTGTCAGGTCCGGCAGATTTGCTTAGATCCAAGGGCAGTAATGCCCTATGGACCTTGACTACATCAAAAGGAGTCAGATCAAATCCTGGAGCCAAAACATTTATGGGTGGTGATTGCAGGAAAACCCCTTGCGCATCAGATTGATGTGAGGACTCAAACAGAGACCCAGAAGAAACAAAATGTTTGTTGAAATAATTAAGAAAAGCTGCTTCGTCAGCTAGAATATGTGCATCTTTTACTATGCAAGCAGGTAAATTGTCTGTGGTTTCATCCCCAAATGAAGATTTAACTGTTTTCCAAAACTTCTTAGGATCATTTAGGCTACGGGTAGTTTTATCAACATAGAAATCAGACTTAGCCTTTTTAACAAGGAAAGTAAAGCGATTTCTGTGCTGTTTAAATATCAGCCAGTCCTCCTGGGATTTCGATTTTCTGGCCTTAGCCCAGGCATCATCCTTTGCTTTAAGGAGACCGGACAACTCAGGGGAGAACCAAGGGTTGTTCCTACCTTTCACTCTAAATTTACGGAGAGGGGCATGTTTATTAATAATAATACTAAAAGCATCATAAAAGTACTTCCAGGCCAGCTCTACATCATTAAAAAGTGAGATCCTGGACCAATTAAAGTGCCATAGATCATGATGAAAACCCTGCTCACAGAAATGTTTATAATCACGTTTAAAGATAATACGTGGCCTTGTTTTTGGGAGCTTAGCTCGTCTAATAGTGGCTATAACACAATGATCACTCATATCGTTTGCAAAAATACCAATGTCTGAGTATTTTTGAGGAGAATTAGTTAAGAATAAATCAAGAAGAGAGGAATTCTCTGGACATTTAAGGTTTGGGCGGGTTGACCCGTTAACAATTTGTGTTAAGTTAAAAGAATCACACGTAGATTTAAAACTATCAGAAACAGAGGATAACCAATCCCAGTTCAAATCCCCTGTGAAAAGTATCTCATTGAAATCTAAAGTCAAAAGCTGTTTATTCAATGATGATAAAGTCTCACTACTAGCAGAGGGTGGTCTATAGCAGCCTACGATGGTGAGAAAGTGGCCATTTTGAAGCTCCAACTTCAGAGCAAGAAATTCAAATTGACTGCTAAGAGAAAGACATGATTGAACAGCAACATGAAGTTTCTGTTTGACGTATATTGCTATGCCACCACCTTTTCTGGGGCGGTCACAGCGATAAACATTGTATCCTTTAATAGCAATGTCTTTGTCTGTGATGGATTTCTTTAGCCAAGTTTCAGATAAGACAAGAATGTCAGTATCAGTAGATTTAACCCAGATTTTAATTAGGTCAAGTTTTGGCAATAGACTTCTAACATTTAGGTGTAAAACACCAAGCCCTGATCTGGATTTAAAATCAGTTGGAGTACTTAGACAATTTATATCTGGGCCAGGGTTGAGTTCAATATTCCCAGACAGTAAAAGCAAAAGAAATATAAGACATTTTTTCTTCACTGAGAATGTAGGTACTGGTTGAGTAGAATTTTGCCTATTCCTTCGACTAATAGGACTTGGTGGATAAGAATGAAACGATAGCAACCAGTCATATGCACTAAATAATACAGCAAAGTGAGGCAAAATGGTATCATCAGTACAATGCATGGTCTGGGTGGGACAGAACTTGAAAAAAATAGTATCCCAGCCTGTGCTTTTTTTGGGAAACCAATAATAAGTAAGAATAAACCAGTCTTCCCCATATTCAATGGGATGCCAACTATTCCCAACCGCTTCAAATTCGCTGATGGTAGGCAGAGACAAAAAAGCCAGAAGAGCAAACACTACCTTTGCCATGATGAAAATCACTAGTCGAGTGCAGCTAGCTGTTGCAGGGCTGCTGGAAGCTAGCTGCTGCAGGGCTGCTGGAGGCTTGCTGCTGCAGGGCTGGTTGAGGCTAGCTGCTGCAGGGCTAGTGGAGGCTAGCTGCTGCAGGGCTGGTTGAGGCTAGCTGCTACGGGGCTAGTGGAAGCTAGCTGCTGCAGGGCTGGTTGATGCTAGCTGCTGCGGGGCTAGTGGAGGCTAGCTGGAGGCTAGCTGCTGCAGGGCTGGTGGAGGCTGGCTGCTGCGGGGCTGCTGGAGGCTAGCTGCTGCAGGGCTGGTTGAGGCTAGCTGCTGCAGGGCTAGTGAAGGCTAGCTGCTGCAGGGCTAGTTGGGGCTAGCTGCTGCAGGGCTGGTTGATGCTAGCTGCTGCAAAGCTAGTGGAGGCTAGCTGCTGCAGGGCTGGTGGAGGCTTGCTGCTGCAGGGCTGGTAGAGGCTAGCTGCGGCAGGGCTGCTGGAAGCTAGCTGCTGCAGGGCTGCTGGAGGCTTGCTGGTCGGGGCTAGCTGCTGCAGGGCTGCTGGAGGCTAGCTGCTGGAGGCTTGCTGCTGCAGGGCTGTTAGAGGCTAGCTACTGCAGGGCTGCTGGAGGCTTGCTTGGTATAACCCTTTATGTGGGGTTCTCGGTAGAACCTTCCAAAAGGGTTCCAGGTGGAACCTTTATAAAAGGTTCTACCTGGAGCCAAAAAGGGTTCTCCTATGAGGACAAGCCGAAGAACCTTATATGGTTCTACTTAGCACTTTTATTTCTAAGAGTGTAGATATTGAGACCATAAACTCCTGTTTACTCAGATAATAAATAGAGTGAGAAGTAGGATCATTTTCTCATCGAATTCCATGTAATCAGAAGAGTCGCCCCCTCATGGCCAGTTGAGATAATGCAATTTCAAGGCACTTCAGCTTTACCATCACTTTTCACAACTGAAGGTTGCTGCTTGGTTGGAACCATTTGTCTTGGTGTCATGTAGCATAGAGTTCCATTATAGAACAGTGAGACCGATAAAAAAAGATAGAACAAAGAATAGAAAATGAAGGCCATATCTTCAATCAAAAAACAGTTTTAGGAGACAATTCATGTTTGGCACCATAACTTTAATCATACTGCTGAATCTACACGTGAATGACTTCAGACAATGGAAATTAAAAGTCATGAGTCGCCCAGCAGAACTAAAATTGAAATCCCTTTTGAAAATGTCCAGAATAAAAACAGAGTACCCTCTTAGAAATAAAAGTGCTAAGAAGAACCAAATAAGGTTCTTCGGCTTGTCCTCATAGGAGAACCCTTTTTGGCTCCAGGTAGAACCTTTTATAAAGGTTCCACCTGGAACCCTTTTGGAAGGTTCTACAGAGAACCCCACATAAAGGGTTATACCTAGAACTGTGTGTGTAAGGTTCCACCCAGAACCCCCCATGAGAGGTTCTACAAAGAACCCATACTGGGGGTTCCACCAAGAACCCTTTCATTTTCCAAGGGTTTCATCTAGAACCCAAACAGTGAGTTCCACCCATAACTCCTCATTAGAGGTTCTACAAAGAACCTACACAGGGAGTTCCACTAAGAACCCTTTCGTTTTTCAAGGGTTTTATCTAGAACCCACACGAGGAGTTCCACTAAGAACCCTTTCGTTTTTCAAGGGTTTTATCTAGAACCTACAAAAGGAGTTCCACCAAGAACCCTTTCAAAGGTTTTCACAAATAACTGTCTTGTCCTCTGAGGGTTCTATAAAGAACCATATTGTATTCTACATATCAGTTTAGTTCATATTATATTGTGGTCATTTATCATGTTGACATTGAACAAACATTCAAAACATTTTAATGAAAAAAACATTTATTTAAAGATAGTCCAACAGAACAGGCTGTGTAGGTCCCAGGGGAGAACAGGTCAAAAGTCAGCATAGGTCCAGTGGAATCAGCAACATGACAGGCCAGACACATCATGCTATCCTCAGTCGTGGATTTGTGTAATCTCCAGCAACAGTGACATGGCAGAAAGGGGAGACAAAAAAAGAGTTTTAGTTTCATCAATCCAAGGTGTATTTACTGTGCCTTATTGTAATCAAATCAAATCAAATCCAATTTTATTTATATAGCACATATACAAACGGCTGAGCCGCAACCAAAGTGCTTCACAGAAAGTGCTTGTGCTTAAGTGCTAAATGCAAAAAGACGTAAAAAAAGGGACATTTTTCAGGCATTTTAAAAAGACAAAAAAGAAAAGGGTCAAAAGACAACGTCTGAGTTAGACAATATGAAAATACACTCATCGAAGGCAAGGGAGAAAAGGTGGGTCTTTAACTGGGATTTAAAAATATTTAAAGACTGGGCCGCCCGGATGTGTAGGGGGAGGGAGTTCCAGAGTCTGGGGGCTGCCACTGCGAAGACTCTGTCCCCTCTGGTTTTTAGCCTGGACCTGGGCACTTCCAACAACAGTTGGTCGGCTGACCGGAGTGCTCTAGATGGGATGTGGTGGTGGAGAATATCAGACAGGTAGGTGGGGGCCAGACCATGGAGGGATTTGTAAACAGTCAGGAGAAGTTTGAAATCAATGCGGTAGCGGATGGGGAGCCAGTGGAGTGAAGCAAGGACCGGGGTGATGTGATCTCGCTTCTTTGTACAGGTGAGGAGTCGGGCGGCTGAATTTTGAACTAACTGCAGGCGGCAGAGTTGTGATTGGTTGATGCCGGTGTATAGGGCGTTGCAGTAGTCCAGTTGTGAAGTTATGAAAGCATGGATGACTCTCTCCAGATCACTCTGGGGCAGGTAGGCTTTGGCCTTGTCAATAGTTCTCAGGTGGAAAAAGCTTTTTCGAACTACTGCGCTGACCTGCTGCTCAAACTTGAAGGCACTGTCAAAAATCAAAAATCACGCCCAGATTTCTGACAGAAGGCCTGATGGTAGAGGCGAGAGGGCCCAGGGCATCGGTGGAGAAGGCTGGAGAGGTTTTTCCAAAAATAATGGTCTCGGTCTTGCTCTCATTGAGGTTTAGGATGTTTGCACCCATCCATGCTTTGATGTCAGCCAGACAGTCAAGCAGTGGATGGAGTGCAGCCTGCCTATCAACCATGAGGGGGAGATACAGCTGGACATCATCTGCATAACAGTGGAAGGAGATGTTGTGGTTAATTAGGATTTCCCCTAGGGGTAGAACGTACAACAGAAAGAGAATGGGGCCTAGTATGGAGCCTTGAGGGACCCCGCAGGTGAGGGGGGCAGCAGACGAGATGGAATCACCAAGCTGTACAGAGAAGCTCCTGTTGGCCAGGTAGGACTGGAAGAACTTCAAGGCTGTGCCTTTGATGCCTACGTGATGCTCTAGCCGAGACAGCAGGATCCTATGATCCACCATGTCAAAGGCTGCTGTAAGGTCTAAAAGCACCAGGATCACAGGGCTACCTGAGTCAGCGGCTAGGAGCAGGTCGTTAAGCACTCTCAGGAGAGCAGTCTCAGTGCTGTGGGCTGTGGCAGAGGTATCAGTAGGCCTGAGTGTTGCAATCTTTTCAATAAAGAATTTTAAAAAGCTTTCACAGAGAGCAGGTGAGGGCATGACAGGGGATTCATTTCGGGGATTTATGAGAGAATTTAGTGTGTTGAAAAGAACCTGGGGTTTGTGACTGTTTCTGGAGACCAGGGAGGAAATGTACTGGGATTTGGCAGTTTTAACAGCTCGATGGTAATCCGCCAAGCAACTTCGTAGAATCTGGAGGGACACGTGGAGGCAGTCCTTCTGCCACTTGCGCTCAGCCCGCCTACAGGCGCGTCTGAGGTCGCGCGTTGCATCGTTGAGCCATGGTGATGTCTGTGCTTTAACCGTTTGGGCTTAAGAGGAGCGACGGAGTCCAGAATTACAGTGCAGGCTGAAGAGAACATAGATAGAAGCTGATCAGCAGTAAAATCAGAGCTAAGGCCCAGTGACAAGCTACACAAGGGGGAGTCATTAAAAGCGGCTGAAAATTGCCCAGCAGTCGAGGGGTTAATCAGGCACGAGGCCCGCCTGGAAAAACCAGGGGTATTACCTGAGCATGGGACTGATACAGAGAACAGAAAAGGGGAGTGGTCGGAGAAAGACATGGCACAGATTTCATTCACAGAAACAGAAACACCATAGGATAACACAAGATCTAGTGTGTGACCCTTTTCGTGAGTTGGGCCGGAGACGGCTTGATTAAGACTGAATGAGTCAATGAGGTTCAGAAAGTCCCGGGTCAGAGGCTGTGACTCACAACAAACATGGACATTAAAATCACCACAAATTGTTATATGATCATATTTAACCATAAGCCCAGACAAAAAATCAGCAAAGTCATGGATAAAGTCTTTGTTGAATTTAGGTGGACGGTACACCACTGCACATAAAACGGGGAAGACAGAATTAATTAAAACAGTTGCAGTTCAAAGCTAGCAAAACCAGCGTGTGGAATCTGCCGGCAGTGAAAAAACGAATTGTAAACAGAGGCAACACCTCCACCTCTACCAGTCGCTCGGGGGGAATTAAAATTACAGTCCGATGGAAGGAGTTCAGAGAACGGCATGTTTTCGCCAGTAGAGACCCAGGTCTCACACAGAAACAGAAAGTCCAGCTCCCGTGAGATAAAAAAGTCGTTAAGCATGAAGGTTTTACTTGCCAGGGTCCGCACGTTTATCAAGGCCATCTGGAGGGTTAGCTCGTTGCTAGCCGCTGGTCCGGTGCGCTTCAAAAGGCGAAGGCTAGAGTGGTCAACGCCACGGCCGCACCTACGCAGGGAACACCAGGGGACTTGAGTACGACGCGGTCCGGTCAACGCTGTCGGGGCGGCTTGTGGGGCTGGAAACAGCGGTGGACGAGGCAGTTTGGCAACATCACGGTCGAGGAAGGCTTCAGCAGGAGTAACAGGCGAGACGGAGACAACAGGACGGAGCCACCTCAGTAGACGCCGAGCGGCAGCTCGATTTGAGGACAGTTGGTTCTTGAGTTTCACCAGCAGACCTCCCCTCCTTCCTCGTCTCCTGGAGCGCTTCTTGCGAGGAGGGGCCGCGGGCGAGAGATGCAGGTAAGCAGGGATACCTGACAGCACGGGCGGGGGACGCTTGTTCCAATCTCCTGGTTCGGGTCTAGCTGACCGAGCCTCACGGAGAACTTTGTCGCGGATGTTAAGCAGGGCTTGACGATCGTAGCACAGTAGGGCAAACACATCCGGATAGAAGCATAAAAACAGGGCTGTAACAAACATAAAACAGAGCGCCCGTGGAAGACGACTCGCCGAACACACTGGCGCCATCTGTAAGCTATCTACAAACAATAAAATAATGCATGGTCCAATGAAAGGAATCAGAGTACATACTGTATGTAGTTATCGTGACAGTGTAACAGAATCATGAGAAAGTGAGGGAACCCCACAAAGTTTTCACATTGATTTAAATAATGTTAAAATACTTTTCAGTGTTATGTTACAAGTACTCAAAATGTTACGTATTGTAACAATAATAGAAATCTCAGCAAAACCCTCTTTTTCAAGCCAATGGCACACTTCGGCTTTCGTCCAAGCTGTGTAAGTCATTTCTACAAGAAAACAAACAAACAAGCAAACGAACAAAACATAACAAGAAGCAAATGCTTAGTCCACCTTTCACCATAAAAGTCCTCAGCTAGGGTCAAGCATGCTGAAATAAGATATTATATTTAGCTCACCTTGATTATCTGAAGTTTCTTCTGTTCTCTCTCTCTTCTGTTCTTCTTTGTTCTGTTCTGTTCACAGTAATCACTATTGGTATGTCACACCTGGTTTGTAGAGGGGAAGACTAGACCATATGGTGCAATCCATGGGGCAACCAGCTCTTAACTCACACATGACAGCCACCATGGGGCCAGCTCCCAGGCCCAACACACCAAACCTCGCCCTTTCCCCTGGGAGATCAAGGTTCAATTCCCGGCATCAACAAACCCTGATGCGGTAGCCCCAAAGTCAGTGTTACAATATTATTTTTTCATCAGTTAAGGCTTGGCCTCTGACATCAAAGACCTTTCTTTATCACTGAACTTTTGTGCAGCTTCACAACTTGACTAAGCCAGTAAGCAGGGTACAGCAGCCATGGGATGAGGCCGATCATGGAAAAGTATGAGGAGGAGACAAATACATGCGTAAAATTGTCTGTAAAATAAGTGTCAAATTGTCTGTCACTAATCCACACATCACCTCAGTAGGCATTAACATGGTCACTCTGCATCAACCAGGCCTTGAACTCACAACTTCAAACTGTATCTCTAGATCACGTGACTTGTAACAAACTTTCAAAAGCCTTTGTCCAGTGAGTAGTATAGCTCACTTAGATGCCCCAGAAAGAGGGGTTATATCCTTGTTGTAGGGACCCAGGGTTCAATTCCCCTGGCTGCTTCTTTGCCGTGTGTCAATTTCCTCCTGAAGAAGGGAGTAGTTTAACTAAACTTGAAAAAATAAACACAATTTAAGCTGCTGCGCAGCAATGGGTCGGGTCCGGACTATTTTTGGCAACTTTAGGCAATTCTGAGCAACAAACAGGAGAATAGGCAGGCAAGACAGTTGACATTGTAATGTTGCACATTTTGCACCATTTGAGGCTGAAATCCACAATTTCTGGAACCAAAGACCATTGTCTGTCGCACTGAGCTAATTGGCAAGTGGCAACTCAACTGTGGCTTCACAAATTGAGTAAGCCATTCACTGTCGTGCAGGCAGATTTGAAACCACTGTAAAAAAAAAATATGTTTTTGAGGTAAAATTCTGATATGTTTTTGTCAAACATCATCTACCATGACTTTAAAATTTTGTACATTTGTTTCACAAAGACTACAAGGTATTTTGATGTATTACCATTATCACCCTTGCTGGGGCTTGAACCCACATCGTCTGGAACTAAGAACCAGCTCCTAGCCAACTAAGCTTATTGTCTGGGAGTGCAATCAGCAAGGTATGATATCTGTCAACATGGGAATTGAACCTGTGACCTAAAAGCAGAAGTCACAGTTTGTACAGACAGAGCTAAACAGACACATGATCAGCTCCCTCTGTCTGACCACTGACATGAAGGAGCTGTCGACCTGGCTGTGTGAGTGAGTGTGGCGAGTCAGAGGAGTCCCTGCTCTACACGTTCTCCTGGATAGCTCAGTGGGTAATGGTACAGACTTTAGATTTGGAGGATGGGGGTTAAAATCCCAGTCACAGCTAATCTTTGCATGGGTCAACAAGATTGGTTGATGAAGGTCTTGCTTGCTTATAATTAATGGTTGTGAAAATAAATTGGTAACAGAACATTTCACCTGATGACTCCACCCAGCTAGCAGGTTAGCTCAGTCACTACTGCCAGTGACTTTAGACTGGGTGGCAGGTGTTCAAATCCCAAGATGGGCAATTATGTTGCAGTTTGATCAACAGGATCTGGAGAAGAAGAAAAAAACAAATAAACAAAAAAATGGATATGAAAAGTATTTTTATCAGTAGTCACAAGGAATTGTATTTTGCACCATTATTGGTAAGTGTTATCAGGAAGTACAGTTAGGCCCAGAAATAATTGGACAGTGACACAATTTTCATGAGTTGGGCTCTACATGCCACCACATTGGATTTGAAATGAAATATCCACAACAGAATTGAAGTGCAGACTGTAACGTTTAATTCAAGGGGTTGAACGAAAATATCTTATTGAAAATTAAGGAATTGTACACATTTTTATACAGACACTTCACATTTTAGGGGCTCAAAAGTAATTGGACACATAAGCATAACCTACACAAAATGTTTTTTTTTTCAATATTTTGTTGCGAATCCTTTGGAGGCAATCACTGCCTGAAGTCTGGAACCCATGGACATCACCAAACGCTGGGTTTCCTCCTTCTTGATGCTTTGCCAGGCCTTTACAGCAGCAGCCTTCAGTTCTTGTTTGTGGGTCTTTCTGCCTTAAGTCTTGTCTTGAGCAAGTGAAATGCATGCTCAATTGGGTTGAGATCCGGTGACTGACTTGGCCATTGCAGAACATTCCAATTCTTTGCTTTAATAAACGCCTGGGTTGCTTTTGCTGTGTGTTTTGGATCATTGTCCATCTGTATTGTGAAGCGCCGTCCAATCAACTTTGCTGAATTTGGTTGAATCTGGGCAGAAAGTATATCCCTGTACACTTCAGAATTCATCCGACTACTTTTGTCTGTTGTCACATTTACATTTACATTTAGATTTAGGTCATTTAGCAGACGCTTTTGTCCAAAGCGACTTACAATAAGTACATTTGTCAGAAGAAGGAAACAAGGAAACCACAACGAATCATTGCCGATAAAGTAAGAGCTAAAAGTAGAACAAGTGTTAGGTCCTCATCTGAGTAAACTAGTAGTTCAAGAGCAACAGTGCTACGATCAGAGTGCTACAGGTAAGGGTGTTTTTTTTTTTGTGTGTGTGTGGGGGCGGGGGGGGGGGGGGGGGGGGGGTCATGCTAGTCGAGGTGAAGTCTGAACAGGTGAGTCTTGAGCCTTTTTCGGAAAATGGCAAATGACTCAGCTGTCCTGACATTAGTCGGGAGTTCGTTCCACCACTGAGGCGCCAGAACAGAGAAGAGTCTGGACTTTGCTGAGCGACATTTGTTTGATTTCAGCGATGGTGGTACCAGCCGGCCAGCTGAAGTAGAGGAGCGAAGTGCTCGCTTCGGGGCATGAGGTTTGACCAGTGTTTGAAGGTAGATGGGTGCCGTTCCATTGATGGCCCTGAAGGCCAGTGTCATCGTCTTAAATTGGATGCGTGCTGCAACAGGGAGCCAGTGTAGGTCACGGAGGAGGGGGGTCACATGGGAGAATTTGGGTAGATTGAAGATAAGACGTGCTGCAGCGTTCTGGATACGCTGCAATGGTTTAATCGCAGAGGCCGGGAGTCCGGCCAGGAGAGAGTTGCAGTAGTCAAGGCGGGAGATGACCAGTGCTTGGACCAAGAGTTGCGTTGCGTCCTTTGTGAGGAGGGTCCGAATCCTGCGGATGTTGTAGAGGGCAAATCTGCAGGATCGGGCCACAGCAGTGATGTTGGGGGTGCAGGATAGTTGGTCATCGAGGATTACACCCAGGTTCCTCGCAGTTGACGACGGCAATACTGTGATGCCCTCGACAGTGACCGACAGGTCAATGCGAGGGCAGTCTTTCCCTGGGATGAAGAGGAGTTCGGTTTTATTCAGGTTAAGCTTGAGGTGATGTGCAGTTGTCCAGACAGAGATGTCAGCCAGACAGTCCGAGATGCGAGTTGCAATTAGGGTGTCAGAGGACGGGGGAAAAGAGAGGAACAGCTGGGTGTCATCTGCGTAGCAATGGTAGGAGAATCCATGCGATGTGATAACAGAACCTAGTGATCTGGTGTATAGTGAGAACAGAAGCGGTCCTAATACTGAGCCTTGAGGGACACCCGTGTCCAGAGAACAGGGTTTGGACATAGAGCCATTCCATGTGACCTGAAAGGTGCGATTTGTCAGGTATGATGTAAACCAGGCGAGAGCAGAGTCAGTTATGCCAAGTTCAGCCAGAGTGGAGAGGAGGATTTGGTGATTGACTGTGTCGAACGCAGCAGATAGGTCAAGGAGAACGAGAACGGAGGAGTGGGACGAGGCTCTGGCGTCTCGCAGGGACTCGGTCACTGTGAGGAGGGCCGTCTCAGTGGAGTGAGCAGTCCTGAATCCCGATTGATTAGGGTCTAGGAGGTTGTTCAGCGAGAGATAGGATGACAGTTGGTTGTAGGCGGCACGTTCCAAGGTTTTAGAGAGGAATGAAAGAAGAGATACAGGTCTGTAGCTTTGGATGTCAGTAGCGTCTAGGGTGGGTTTTTTAAGGAGAGGCTTCACGGTAGCTGTCTTAAAATCCGCTGGAATGACACCTGAGGTGAGGGAGGAGTTGATCAGGGTGGTAAGGAATGGCAAGATGTCGTGTGAGATGTCTTGCAGAAGAGAGGAGGGGATCGGGTCGAGGGAGCAGGTGGTGGCACGGTTAGATGTAACAAGTGCGTGAACATCTTCAGAGGTGAGGGGGGGTAAAGCTGGTAAGACCATCCGAGTTGAGGGTTGGGGGAGATGTCTTCTGGGAGGGAATAGGCGTAAATGAGGAGCTGATGTCGTTTACTTTCTTGGTAAAGTAAGTAGCAAAGTCATCGGCAGTAAGGAAGGAAGGGGGCGGAGGGGTAGGAGGGGTGAGGAGGGAGGAGAACACGGAGAAGAGTTTCCTGGGGTTGGAGGCAGAAGAGTTGATCTTTGCCAGGTAGAAGGCAGATTTAGCTGCCAAAACAGTTGAGGTGAAGTCAGAGAGGAGGCGGTGGTAGTGAGTAAGGTCCTCGTGCTGGCCTGATTTCTTCCATTTTCTCTCTGACGCTCGCAACAATGATCTGTTGGTTCGCAGAGGTTCAGACAGCCAGGGAGGGGGGGGAGATGATCGCGCAGGTCGTGAGATAGGGGGACAGAGAGTGTCCAAAGAAGAGGAGAGTGAGGACATCAGGATGGAGGAGGCTTCCTCAGTAGGTATTAAGGAGAACTGTTCTGAGGATGGTAGCGAGGAGATAACAGTTGAGGAGAGAGCGGAGGGAGTGAGGGATTTCAGGTTGCGGCGGCTGGTGACCATTCGAGGCGTAGAGGGGAGGGATGTGGTGGGCTCCATGGGGAGGGAGAAAGTCACAAAGTGGTGGTCGGACACGGTGAGCGGGGTAACAGAGAGTGCCGAGATGCCACAGGATCTTGTGAAGACAAGGTCAAGTTGGTTCCCGGCGCGGTGAGTTGGTGGAGAGGGGGAGAGCGTAAGGTCAAATGCGGAAAAGAAGTCGATGAATTCAGATGAGTGCAGCTTTCCCGAGTGGATGTTGAAGTCACCGAGGACGACGAGCGGTGTGCCATCATCAGGGGAGCAGCTCAGGAGGGCATCCATCTCATCCAAAAAGTCACCGAGAGGACCGGGTGGGCGATAGATCACTATGATGTTTAGTTTGACAGGAAGGGTGACAGAGACGGCGTGGAATTCAAGTGTAGATCGGGGTAGGTGGTCCAGAGGAAGGATCTGGTAGGACCATCTCGGTGAGATGAGGAGCCCAGTTCCTCCTCCTCGCCCTGTTCGTCTTGGGGAGTGTGAAAACGAGTAGGCAGTTGAAAGGGCAGCTGGAGTGGCAGTGTTTTCTGGGGTGATCCAGGTCTCTGTGAGGGCCAGGAAGTGGAGAGACTGCAGGGAGGCATAGGCTGAAATGGTGTCCGCCTTCTTGACTGCAGACTGGCAGTTCCATAGCCCCCCTAGTACTTCAAGGTCCTTACCGGTGGAGAATGGTGGGTAGCAGAGATTGGATGGGTTACAGCCTCGAGTGAAGGGTCTTCAGTGAAATCTTCTCCAGTGTGATGTCCTGACTTGGATAAGACACATGGCTGCGAGGGGGGGTAAGATGTTATGCCTACCTCGGTGGACTCCCGCAGATAGACTTTCTTGTCTTTGTTCAGCTGTCTTCGTTCAGATGGCCAGACGCTGCAGCTGACGCTGTAGTGACAGCCTTTTTAAGTGCGCAGTTTACCGTAAGTACTGTGTGTGACCCCTCCCTCTAATCAAGTCTATTCACTACAGCTGAGCTGGCTCAAACTTAGTTGATTACTCACTTAAGCTGTGAGTGAGTACGTGAGCACGTGAGCTTTACTCACACAATGCCTGAACCCAAATCTACAATTAGTTTCTGACTTACAACAGACAAAGCAGCTTCCTTCCTTGCTCCAGACAAAATGTGGTTTGAAGAAGGTCTACTGGCAGCCCTTTAAGCACTGTGTCACATCATCAATAAACACAAGTGACCCAGTGCCACTGGAAGCCATGCATGCCCATGCCATAACACTGCCTCCACCATGTTTTACAGAAGATGTGGTGTGCTTTGGATCATGTACTGTTCCCTTTCTTCTCCAAACCTTCCTCTTCCCATCATTCTGGTACAGGTTTATCTTTGTCCCATCTGTCCATAGAACACTGTTCCAGAACTGGGCTGGCTTCTTGAGGAATGCTTTGGCAAAGTCAATTCTGGCCTTTCTATTTTTTGTACTTATAAATGGTTTGCACCTTGTGGTGAATCCTCTGTATTTACACTCATGAAGTCTTCTCTTTATAGTAGAGCTAGAGACAGCTACACCTACTTCTTGGAGAGTGTTCTTCACTTCAGTGGATGTTGTGAATGGGTTTTTCTTCACCATGGACAGTATTCTTCGATCATCCACCACTGTTGTCTTCCGTGGACGTCCAGGCCTTTTTGAGTTCCCAAGCTCACCAGTGCACTCTTTTTTTCTTAGAATGTACCAAACTGTCGATTTGGCTACTCCAAGCAGTTCTGCTATTTCTCTGATTGACTTTTTCTTTTTTTTCAGCCTCAGGATCTTCTGCTTCATCTCCATTGAGAGCTCCTTTGACCGCATGTTGTATGGTCACAGCAACAGCTTCCAAATGCAAAACCACACACCTGGAATCAACCCCAGACCTTTTCAAGTCAAGTCAATTAGTTTCACTACTTAATTGATGACCGGTTAACGAGGGAGAAGCCCATGCAGCCTTCTGAGTCAATTGTCCAATTACTTTTGGTCCCTTGGTGGCTATGTTTTAAAGAGCCATAATTCCTAAACCCTGTCTCCGATTTGGATGTGGACACTCTCAAATCGCAGCTGAGAGTGTGCACTTTAAGCCCATATTAATTATATAATTGTATTCTGAATATGTTTTTTGTAAAGAGCTAAAATAACAAAACTTGTGTCACTGTCCAAATATTTCTGGCCCTAACTGTATGTCCCTGGTGACACAGGATCCATGCTTCCAACAATCCCTGAAGAACTCTTTCTTCCAAAAACGGTTCTCTGGATTAAAATTGTTCTTACTGGAACCCTTAGCATTACCAAGAACCCTTTTAAAACCTTTTATTCAGGAAAGGGGTTTTAAAGGGTTCTCTCGATCAAAATGGTTCTTACTGGAACCATTGGTGTTACCAAGAACCCTTGAAAAACCCTTTCTTCGGGAAAGGGTTTTTCAGAAGCAAATGGTTCCAGGTAGAACCTCAGCCCTTGTAAAAGAACCCTATTGGAACCCTTATTTCTAAGAGTGTATCACATGTAAAAGAACCCTATTGGAACCCTTATTTCTAAGAGTGTATCACATGCTCCTCATCCAACCTAAGTAAGCATCTGCATCTTAAGCTGGGAGAAAAATTACAACATTCTTTTGTGCACAGCTGGTAATACTGATAGCCAGGAGGAGTAGATGCTGGAAATCACTGCCAACATTGCTCCAACAAAATATTGACTTGAGGTTTGAACACCATTATTCAAATAAAGTATGTATTTATTTTTCTTTGTGTGCTTGTCCAAATGAAGTTTGACAGATTATTTTTGTAAAAATTCAGGGGGAAAAATCTTAACTAAAGATTGTCTGGCAAGTTAGCAGGTTATAATAGGAGTCTCCATAGGCACAGATTATTACAATTAGATAGAAATGACACAATCTATAAAGATTTTCATCCTGGTTTAGTTGAAACTGAAACAGACATGTGCATGCCATTGTTTTCCTCTACATATGCATTTGTATGGGCAAGCAATTTGTAATGGTTTCCTCTAAATGCTGCCAAAGTGTTTCTTATTATCCCATGAATGAAGGCACCCAAACATACATCTCTAACCGTCCCTCTCTGTATGTGTGTTTCCTCCTAGTTGAGATGTCAGTGCTGTCTCCAAAGTAACTGTGGAGAAGCAATATGTGGTGTGACAGCCAGCCTGGGTCACAGCCCCCCATTTCAGGAAATAGGCATGACTTATTTGCCGGGTTGGGGGCTGTGGGGGTGTGCGGTGAGGATGATATTGACAGGATCATTTGCATGTCTGCCAAGTCACAAGGCGGCAGGAGCGAGGCTGAAGGGGAATAGATGGGATGTGATGGCTTCGGTAATCTCCCGCGGCCCTATCGGTCCGAGCTGCTGTACAAAAATGATCATCCCCTGGCTTTGGCTGGACCGAGAGCGAGTGACGACTTGGATGAGCTCCGATGGGACATCTCAGTCAACCCAGGCAGAAACTACTTTTCCTGCTCTCATTATCTGTTTTTGTGGAGAATTGGCAGGCTTCATCAATCACAAAACAATAAACATCGTTGTCGATCTATTCGTGATTTCAGCTTTTGTTGCCATGTACAACCCCTAAACCATTGTTTGCCAATAAAACTAACAAAGGAAACGTTGCCTGAATGTAGCATACATCATTTGTTATTTTTATTTGGCACAGAGAATATGAGGGCTCAACGTGTCTGCCAGACAAGAAAACAAATGAGTTTGTATGTGTCACATAAAGGTGCTGTTATAAATTGGAAGCTGTGGTTTGGTTTATAAGCTGATCAGATAAGTATGACTGTACATAAATGTATATAACACTATATTCCCATAAAGTCCTACCAAATCCATGCTTGTCATTTGTAGTTATAGTTTTAAAGCTGCTTATTGTTTCTGTTATGTAATTTTGTATTCTGCTGCACAGGGCTTTCTGTGTTACTTATTTTTTTGCATTTCAAGTTTTTTGAAGGCAATATGAGGTTTCACCTCTAAAATACAGCAAACCAGTCATGATATCAGCTACCAGACAGGAATTCACATTGCCTCAACTTGTCTTTAATGTGTGTACCAGGGCAGGATTTCACAGGGCCATCAGTTTGACCTTATGCAGCTTGAAAAAAGAGATGCCCTGCAGCTACAGTAACCTTAATGCCCTGTCTGCACTGCCCCAGCTGATTTTGCGGTTTTCTGCTCTTCCTCATCCCTCTAAATACCATTTTAAGACGGTGTCTTTGGTTGAGATTAATTCTTATTGGTCAACATCAAGTGAAAGGTGGCACACATTGATTGGTATGATTTTGAGCATGGGGTCTAACTATTTATGAAGACAGTTTGACACAAAGGTAACCCAAAGCATTTCCACTTGCTGCCGGAGCTCTAGACAACGTTTGTTATTCCAGCAGACTGCTGTAGCGCCTTTCAGATGCATTTCAGAAGCAGCCCAGAAGTGACTCTCTGGTCTGCTCTGCTAAAAATATGCGTCTAGTCTATATGGAGTGTGTCTCCTTGCTGGTGTAAAGTAAAGTAAACGCAAGTAAAACATAGCCACAAATCTTTGATGTGTTGTCATAACTGGACTTCGTCTGCAGGCCAAAGAACAACAATGTGGGAAATAACAATGAAAATAACAAAAACATGTAACCACGTAGCCTACTTGCCCTCGTTATGGTAGAAGCACAAATATAAAGGAATAATGACTTAATGAACACCTGAAATCTGAAAGTCTACAGAGTCTGGCTGACAGAACACTCCACTTCTCAAAAACTCAACTATGAAATGAGGAAGTAAGGTACCAGGGTGCAGTGATGCCAGGTGGAAACCAGGGCTTTCAATGCTACAACAGTGATGGTGTAGGTGGAGAGAGTTACGGTGTGGAGAGAGTAAGCAGTGTGGGGCTAGTTAGCAGCCGATTAGCTCAGAGCCTACAGAGTTTTATTCTAAAGTATTTAACATTGACCATCCAATGCCAGGTCTCGTTGGCACTGTTTACTCGTCATACTTGACCAGTAGAACTTAGACAACATAACCTGCGCTGACTTAATTACTACACAATGTAGCAGCACTGTGTGCACAACTCTCAAAACATCTCATCAAAAGGAAGCAGTATTTGGCATTATAATAATACTGTTTTAACCCTTTTAGGTCACATCCTCAGTCCTATTTTTCAAAATATGCAAAAATCCAATCATCTTTTCATCTTGTAAAACTAAATATGACATGTTTATATAAACTCATACCAACCAATTTCAACCAATAATATCATAATAGCCATCATTCTATCTGCATCTTTTAACAACAAGGAAGAGTGCGCTACAGTGCTCTGACGCTCTGTGTCACGCTACATTCATACTTCTGCTTCACTGGGTCTTTAAGTTAAATTCAATAAATAAAAACATGTAGACTAAAAATAGGCAATAAATCATGATTTATTGGGAAAAAACAATTATATGCCAAATCAGCGATTAAGCAACCTCCATCTAGATTTAATGGAATTAATCTTCGTATCATAACCAACATTTTTCACCATTGCAATGATTTGATTGTCAAATTGGAAGTCAAATCAGTCTCCTCACATCCAATTGTCAAATAGTTGACTATTCCGGGTCACTCCAAAATAAAAAAGGCTTGTGTTTGATTGTAATAAGTTTCTACAAGCTTCACACATGGTTAAGGAGGGAATAATCCCACTGTATTTTCATGGTTTAGATTTAGCCCTGGATGGATCTAAGGCTCAATAAAACATTACAGCATTTTTACGAGTGGCTGCATTTCATTAAAAAGCATTTAGGTTGTAGCAATGTTTGTTTTGACCTACAATTCTAAATACTACTCCTTCTAAATACATACAGCAAAACAAGATAGCAACTGTGTACTGCCATTACATTTTCTTTTCTATATCAAAAATGGCTGGAGCGTTTTAATGGGTCTTTGCTACAAACAGGGCTATTACATGGAGACATTCACATATGGAAATGTAAAACTATTGATGTTAAGATAGAGGATTTAACTGTTCAATTTATGTAAAGCTTATTCCAATTTTAGGATTACATACAAATTACAGGTGTGCAACAGTTATTTTTTTTTCCATCTGAATCCATCTGTATTTCAAGTGCAATGAACCTTGATTTAGTGCTGCATGAGTATTCACATCCCAACCTGTCTGAGCTGACAGTGCTTACAAATGCTAGAGGTAAGCATGCTATTTAGGGCCTGTCCACACGAAAACGTTTTAAGTGCGTAAACGCAGAAGTCTTGTGCGTTTTGCCCTGCCGTCCATACGAATCCGGCGTTTTCACGGCCTGAAAACGCACTTTTTTGAAACCAGCTCTCAGGGTGGAAAAGAAAAAAACGGCACCCCTCCGTTTCGTGTTCGTGTAGACGGCGAAAACGAATACACTGACGTCATCGCCCCGCCCCTCGACCATCGAGCCTGACTTCTTCCCCCGCGACGTCTCGTAACAACAACGGCAGCCTCCGTGCTCGTAGCAGATATTCTGCTCGTCTGTACGACGCCGTATCAGGGCCACTGTATGAAAAAAAACGAGCCGAGAGAGGGGGGCGATATTCCGGGAAAAAAGTCGCAGATATGCTACTTTATTACGATGCTAACAAACAACCGCTAGCTAACTTCCCATGAATGTAGGCATTTATTTGTCTAATTAATCCATCCCAACGTGTGACAACGCCTCGTCAAGGTCCTTAGGGTGACGGCTTTTGATGCTTATTGTTGGTTTTATTTATACGGGCCAAATTGTCATCTTATGGGTGTTTATTGATCGGGTGGTCGGGTGGAGATTAGCCGTAACTCTCACGTGTTGCCATAGCAATGGCAAACATCCGGTCAAGCTCCGTCTCTTCTTCTGCGTTTTTGTAGCAGAAACAGCGCCGCATAAGGGCCTGGAATATGTACTACAGCGCGCTGAGTCGTTTTCAGTGGATTCGTCTGGATGCGGATTTTCTTGAAACGACGCCAAGGCAAAACGGAGAAAAAAAGTTTGTTTTGCTTCGTCTGGACAGCCTCTGAGTGGGTGACTTTTGCTGCATAGGCATATTGCCATGTAACTACAGGCACTTGAGTGCTGACAAAAGAGTCAGAGTTAATACTGAGGATACTCTGAGTACTTCCAGAAAGCAAAAGATGCTCATCAAGAGCTCCTTCAGCACATGGAGAGCTAAACCCTGACTGGTTGAAAGATCAAGTGCCACAGCAAATGAAGGGTGGAAAGTACTGTCACCATCAAAAACTGTGTGTGTGTTTTGCGTCTGTATACTCACACACCCAAAGGCTTGCCAGTATGTTAATGGTTAATCAATAGAGCCAAGAGTCCCTGGACTGGAGTGTCTCAATATTTAGGGGCTGAACCAATTTATTTTACTTGAGTTCCAGATTGATGGCAGCTGACCAGCAGTTAGATGGTGGGCTTTTTGGGGCAAACAGAAAGAGGCAAAAGAGAAAGAAAAGGACATAAAAAGATCAGGACAAAAAGAGATGCTCACATGATGAGATGGCCTTGTAAAGCGCTCAGGGTCTCTGGAGTGTGATATTTGGCAGATAGATAATATCACCTTGAGAAAAACAAAGAGGCCCCTTTTTGCCTCTTGTCTGTTCTGTTTTCTTAGCTCCATCTTATATTTTTCTTCTATAAAACTGCAGTTTTATCCTCCTTATCTTTCACCTTTCTATATTTATCTGTATAATGCGTCAGTTGCTTAAATGGAAGTCACCTGCTTATCCACAGTGTCTGTGTAGATTGTACATCGTCCAGGTCCCTCTAAAAGCTTTATCCTAGGCAACTGGACCTGCTTTAGGTTTTTTGAAGACATTTCTGCTGTCATCTAAGAGGCCAAATAACCAGTGTGCAAGAAAATTGTTCGAGTAATGCTTGGAACAGATGCTGTCAAGGAAATCGAGAAATCACACTATCTGACATTGATGATATGTTGGATGACATGGACTCTGTTCTCCGTGAGAAACCACGACTGAGGGGGTTATTTAAGCTCCAAATTTTTACGGGTGCCACAGGTGAAAATAATATTTATAAGGGAGACCGAAAGGTTTCAGAACCACTGGTCTGGGAGTTACATGACTCAGCATTAACGACCCTAACAGATTTGAAATACCTAAACTCTCAGATAGTCAGATAGAACTGAAGAAGCCTCTTGGATGCAAGTCCAGTTGCCTACAATAAAGCTTTTTAAATATTGCCTATCCACAGTAGATTTTAAAGGGAAAATGCCAGTTTGCTATGTCTCTTGGCTTATTGGCTTGAAAGTTCCCCTCATACTTTTTTGTGTAAAGACGAATAAACTATAATGGCATTACAGTCAGTGCGCACATTTTCCTTTTTTAAAAATGATATCATTCGGGCGGCCGGTGGCGCAGTGGTTAGGGCAGCCGCCCCATGTACAGAGGCTCAAGGTCCTCGAAGCAGTGATCCAGGGTTTGACTCCCGGCCCAGTGATCAGTTTCCCGCATGTCTTCTCCCTCTATCTCCCTGTTTCTATAAAATAATAAAAGGCTTGAATGGCGCTCTAGCCAAAAAAATTATCTTTAAAAATGATATCATAAATAAAACAATTTAGGACCCATTTGTGTAAACAGGGTCCAAGCTTCAGGTCTCTGAGTGGGTGTTTCCCATGGTAGAGGTTGGCTGACATTGAGAGTAAGCATTGCTAAGCCTGCCAACATCCTTGGTATGCTGCTGACTTGAGTATGTCATTCACTTGCATAGCCTACAAACATAAACATGAGGGGCCCTAGTTTCGTAGACCAGGAGCAGTCAGCTCTCAGCGCACCTGCGCCACGCCGACGGGGTGTGTCGGCCTGGACTTTGCAAGTTTCGTGCACCGCGCAGGCTCACCTCCCGTCACTCCCACCCGCGCAAGTGGGAAAGAGGGAGGAGAAGAAGGCGTGAGTGGGAGACGAGGAGGAGACGAGGCGTGGACTGGGATTAACACAGCCGATTCAGATCTTCACCAATCACATGAGCTCCTCTCCTCTCCTTTAATGCGTTAGGGGAGGTTCAGTGCAAGTTCCGTCACTTGACAACCTGATGACAGAAGCAGCGCCGCCGCTCCCACCACGCGCATCACACGCTGTGCGTGCGTATCATAATAATAACAATGCTGATATTATAAAAAACACGAGAGAGAGAGGGAGATGTTTTGGTCCGAGAGGCTGAGTTTCCGTTACGCGTGCCGTCCGCCTTTGATCTGACGTCAGATGTGACGGGACAATCTATATAGATATAAATTCACGTGTTGATTCAATTAGTTGCATTAAAGTGTTTGTTGTGATTATTTATTGCATTTAAATGTGCCTGGAACTGTGGAAACCTGCCTGTGAGATCTCGGTGACGTGTGCACACTGCGCGACGGTCAGCCAAACTTCCACTCCGCCAGCTGTGATTTGCATTGAATGAATGGACTTTATTTACGCCTTGCGCCCAGAGTAGACCAGGTTGAAGCTGGCGAGCTTTCAGCGCAGTCTCTGCGAGGCTTTTTGCCACGAAACTTCCGCTACGCCAAGCTGAATCTATGACGCCTCCCCCTGCTGCGCCGCCACACCCATCTTGGCGCAGGCGATCCACCAAACTGCCAAACTGACCGTGCGCAAGGCTGCGCGGGTCGAAACTTGCATTACGCCGGCTCCGCCACCCTGCGCCGCCCTGCGCTGCGCCACGAAACTAGGGCCTGAGATGTTTACAACAGAAAGACCACGTATCAGTTATGTTCATGAAACTACTAGGGCATAGGTTTTGTTTCAACATAACAAACATATATATTGCAGATGAAGCTGGATGACTCTAAGAAAATCTAAAATGTGTTCATGCCAAAGTATTAAAGTGTGAGTATTAGGGCTGTACTGAATAGTTTGGGGCTTCATTCAAAAAGTTGACGTTCTAATTATTGTTATTACTGTTTTTTTTCAGTCGCTAACAAGCGTTTGTCCAACCAGTTGTCACATTTTCAAAACTCTAAACACAATAAGCACAGCATCGGTCTTCTGTGGCCATACCATTCACACATTTCATGTCGTTTTCACACAATATGCAGTCAGTGAACACACGTCCACAATGCTTACATTTTCTTAACAGACAAGCTATACCTCCCAACAAAATTATGGATTGTTTTTGTATTAATTACGAATGTTAACACACAACATCCCACAATAGCAAAAACAATATTCCAAACCTTAGATACAGTATAAAACCTCTGATGCTGCAATGATATCAGTTGAAAAACAATATATCTCAGCTGATAATAAACAAACAATTGAATAATTGACACACAGCTGATTTATGTTGGCTAAATTGGGCTGGTTTAGACTCAGTGGCAGGGGCTATTTTTTCTATTACACTGACACTTATACAGTGAAAGGAGGACTTTGAGGAGTGATGTTTTCAGAAACAGAAAAAGACAAACTTTTTATCTGGGCTTTTTGCTGTTGTTTTTTTGTTCATAATGCTCTTGTGTGTTTCATGGATATTTTGTTCAATGTAAGCAATACTGTAAAACGTTTTCTGTTCTATCTTACTGTAAACAGTATTTCTACTGTATCTCCTGTAGTAAAAAGTAAAGGAAAAAAACTGATTTGCTTTTTACTGGAATGCTTTTGAATGTGAACATTACATGTAGACATACAGTTCCCAACCAAGAAATGTAGTGTAAAAACGGTGGATTGCATGTTTTGCATGCAAATACCTGTAAAACCGAAACATAAAAGTCTATGCAGTTTTTGTAATGTCAACAATAGCCAGTATTTTGAAACCTGCTGTACTTTGATTGACTGCATGTACCTTGTGAAGTAAAAACAAGTGTTATTCTTTGACAGAATAATTTCATTTTGAGTCAGATTTCCAGTGTTTTGGTAAAGTAAGTGTGTGCAGAGAAAGATGTGTTCTATTTTGAAATGAAGAGTTAGTATATATTTAACAAAATGTGTTTTTGAGAAGAAAATTATCCATTTGGCCAATTGTGTTTTGTAGGTGTGAGTCTGTGTTAAGAGTTTAGAAAAAGTATCTGAAGTATGGGTAAGTGCTTGTTAGCGATTTAAAAAAACTGTAATAACTTACAGCAACATTGCCTGCAATTGTCCACTAGTCTCTCTTTCCTTCTCACACACACATATGCTTCATCTTTATAACTGCCAATGCTCAGTACAAAAGATTTATTCCAATCCAAAATTCACGTTTTTTATCTAGCAAAATATTCTGTTTCAATCCATACTTGTTGGCATTTAGTCTTTTAACACAAACAACTGTATTAATGGGGCAGTCTTTACAGCATCATAAATACATAACCAAAAATATGTTCAATTATAAAATGTTTACGTTGATGACAACATAAAATATGATGAAAGAAGCACACAGCTTTGCTTTTATTCTTGTGCCATAGAAGAAGTAAAGTCAACAATGGGCTTTGCAGAAATAGTGTTTATTATATAATGAAAACCTATAGCAATAAATGAAAACTGTACTGTACACACTCATAACTTCAGTAGAGTAACTTCATCTGTTTTGCTGTAATTTGTATTGTTTGTAGTTGTATCAGGTATAAAATAAACCATCTATGTGTTTTTTGGGAGGAGGGTGAAGGGTGAATGTCCCTCTCATTCAGGTCAGTAGTGATGTCCAAATGAAGCTTTGTGAAACATTTTCTTTATTTTCTGAGCCCAATAGATGGTGCTCTCTGTTCAACAAAGGGTTGAAGGCCGATATATTTCCATTGCTTTCAACCCTTTGTTGAACAGAGAGCGCCATCTATTGGGCTCAGAAAATAAAGGAAATGCTTCACGAAGCTTCATTTGGACATCACTACAGGTCAGCAGGGAAGCTGGGGGGGTCGGTCTCCCTCTGTGGATTTCATATTCTCAAATCTATCTTTAGATCATCTGAAAAATGTCTATTTGTATTGTTTTTCATCCAAGTTTGATGATGGATTGATTACAGAAAATTCTCTATGCGTTACCATTAGGCTACCAGTTTAGTTGAGTCTGCCAACTTTTGTAGCTTCTCACTGAATCTCTGTGATTTGAAGTTTAGTTCCTCTCCTGTTTATACATTCAGATATCTGCTTTATTGCTTAATTAATATATATTTAATACTTTTGTAGTACAACTGTAATCGAGTCACATTAAGTTGCTGCTGATGAAAAAACAAAATTTCCTGATTCTGCTGCTTCATAATAAAAGCTTTTTAAAAATGATGGTAATATGAGAATGAATCTAGTTAATTCAAATACTTGTATTGGAACGTCTGTTCTAGAAGACAGGGTTTCCTCCACATTAAAGGTCCCATATTATGAAAAAAAAATGTTCTCTGGTCTCTACACCTATAAACTGGTCCTCCCTGAGCCTGTCAACTCCCAGAATGAGGAAAACTCAGCAGCCCACCCACTGGTACAACGGCGCTCCTACGGGCTGTTCAGATTCAGCTCCTGTCGTTAAGTAACAAAGGGAGTCATTTACATAGGCTGAACTCTGCGCGATGATAGGAGATATCCGAGAGGGGGCGTTCATCACCAAGTTGAAATTCGGTGTGTCCTGCGGTGAGATAGCAGTGAGATAGCAGTGTTTCACAATGTTGTCGCTCACAGCTAGACATGCAAATTGCTCTGATGTTGGTTGTACAAATCAACATAACTGCTTATATTCGGTCCCAGCTACAGAAGAACAGAAGAGACAGTGGTTGCGTTTAATTTTTAATGACAATGTGCCAGCTACGGTTCGTGTTAGCTTGTATGTGTGTGCTAACCACTTCACATCGGGCTGCTTCAGTAACGAGAGTCAGTACAAAGCTGGCTTTGCCTCGACACTGAGCCTCGTAAAAGGATCTGTCCCAAGCATACGGGACCCAAACACTTCACCTGAGCCACATAGGAGAGCCATAGCGATACATCCACCGTAAACATTGGTGCATGCTAGCGCTAGCGTGAGCGGGATCCTCTCCGTCACTCTCCACTAGGCGTTGACAGACGGAGCTTTTAAACGTGCAAGCACAGAAACAGCCTGTTCTCAACAGAGCTCTTTTGAGCAACTTTTAGACAGCTGAAATTCAGGACCATGGATGGGTTTGGGGCAATGCATATCGAATCCAGTGTTGTTGGACCTCTCACAGCTGTGGGAAATTGATGAAAATCAGTATAATAGGGGACCTTTAAGTTCCACTCTGTTACATTAAAATCATTACTGAGCTGTATGAGAAAGAGAAAGGCAGGGCTCTCACAGTGGCTTCATTCACTGTACTGTTGCAAGTGGACATCATCATAGTGATGTCACCCATAGTGATGTTTGTGGACTACAGTTTTAAAGTGGCAGGTTTAGCATTTAGGCCGTTGCCATCTTACTGCATCTTGATCCATCTGGTTTCTGGTGTGAAACTGTGAACGTTAGCTTCATAATTCAATCAATTTGTAGCTAACTGCTTTGTGGTAGCAACCTGTCAATCACAAGGTAGCCTATATGACTCTAAATGGACCATAATGTAGTAAAAGAAGAAGACTTGAAACTAGACATTGAGATAATACATTTATGTTGACAATGTTTACTGAGATAATACATCAATGAGAAGTAGGGTAATTTTCCATGTAATCAGACTTCTTTTTACAACCAGAGAAGTCGCCACCTGATGACCAGTAGGGAGAATGCAAATGCAAGGCACTTAAATGGCTTTTATTTTGAGAAGCCAAGGTTGCTACCTGGATGCAGTATGGAGTGCTCACATGTGCTATGTGATGGTTGTTTGGTCAGCGGGATAAACTAAAAGTCCTCCCTCCCACCCTCTCTGCCAAATGTGGTGGACTGTGGACAGTCATATTAAACTCTTATTTAGTGTGATTTAAACTTTTCAAGAATATCACAATATAGGGTGTCCAGAATTTCAGAATACTTGATGTTGTCCTTACAGCCCCTTTGTCTTCTTTGGCTCTCAGAGAAGAGGTGTTGGGGTAGAAACAGTAGACTGGATGATTGGCAGCCTTCCTGGGGAAAACCTGATCTGATCAGGACAGATGGCATCCACCCCACTTTGGAGGGAGCAGCTCTCCTATCTAAAAACATAGCTGATTTCATTAGTAGTCCTAAAACATGCAAACCAGTGCTGAAACCAGGAAGCAGAGTTGCAGTCTTACACACTTCTCTGCACCTCCATTAGAGCAGTCACCCACCCAAAACAAAAACCACATAAGAACGGTGTCTGTCCCCCGACCAACTAATTTAATTTGGTCCAACAGAAGAGGGATTTCACATGAAAACCTAATCAAAATTAGCACTTCTGATGTAGTACAACAAAATAGAAGAGTTAAATGTGGACTCTTAAACATTAGATCTCTCTTATCTAAAGCAGTATTAGTCAATGATTTAATATCAGATAATAATATTGATTTATTCTGCCTGGCTGAAACCTGGCTGCGTGATGAAGATGTTTGCTTTAACAAAGCTAGTCCTCCCAGCCATATTAATACTATATATCTCGAGGCAGATGTGTACATCCGAAACCAAAATTATAACTCATTTGAGAGCCTGATTCTCAGCCTTTTGCACCCAAATTTGAAAACAATGCAGCCAATTCTGTTTGTTATGGTGTATCGTGCTCCTGGTCCATTTTCTGAATTCTTATCTGAATTCTCTGAGTTTCTATGAACTTTAGTCCTTAAATCAGATAAAGTTATTATTGTGGGGGATTTTAATATCCATGTGGATGTTGCTAATGACAGCCTTGGTGTAGCATTTACTTCATTACAGTTTTTTTCAATCGCTAACTAGCACTTACCCATACTTCAGATACTTTTTCTAAACTCTTAACACAGACTCACACTTACAAAACACAATTGGCCAAATGGATAATTTTCTTCTCAAAAACACATTTTGTTAAATATATACTAACTCTTCATTTCAAAATAGAACACATCTTTCTCTGCACACACACACTTTACCAAAGCACTGGAAATCTGACTCAAAATGAAATTATTCTGTCAAAGAATAACACTTGTTTTTACTTCACAATAGGGTTGGGCGGTATGAGAAAAATCTTATATCACGGTATGAATAATTTCATATCACGGTAACGGTATATATCACGGTATGGTTTTCCCCCTGTAAATTCAATTAATGGCTTAAAAATAACCATACTGTCGCATTTGATCCTTTTCTTTTATTTTAATTTTCTCACAGCAGCATAACATTATTTTAAAGAAAGTATAATAATATAATAAATAATAAGCCACAAAGAATGTGCAAAGGTCTGGTAAACATTTGAAATCCAGCTTTACAGTTTTTTCCTATCGTTTTAGGCAATTTACCTAAACCATGTTCACATTCCCTAAACACTTCACACAGTGAGCATACCAGTAGACCATGTGAACCAAACTGTGGTTACTTGCCCCTATGTTAAGATACAAATGCTGGCAATGACGCCTTCTTCCAAATTTCATGGATACCTGCCCCAGTCAATGTTCACTACCGGCAAAACGCTGTTTAGATACTCTGTTCAAAACAGTGAACTTTCTGTTCAAAACCTAACAGTAATTTAGATCACTGTAGATGGAAAGATGCTGCATTTGGACAGACAAATGAAGTTACATGTTTGAATAAGAAAAAATATTTAGTTTATAGTTTATTTATTTTATTTTACAGTAATTTAGATTTTTTTCCCCCTGTGCACCATAGTTCTTGGTGAATTGGCATGGAATTACTTTTTTTTTTACGTAAAAGCAACACTACATACAATGATCTGTACAAAACACAGAGGATAAGTTTTGCAATGCAAAACACCTGGTGGTCATTTCAGCTAAAGACCTACTCAGCTAAAGACCTACTCAGGTGTTTTACATGTAATTTGTGCCTCGTTGAAAAAGGGCCTTCTTTGGCATTTGCTTTGGACTTCTTTACGTAGTTGGTATAGGAAAATGGATGCAGCAAGAGCAAGAGCAAGAGGCAGAGGCAGAGGAAGAGGTGGAGGTGAAGGTGAAGGTGAAGGTGAAGGTGGAGGTGAAGGTGAAGGTGGAGGTGAAGGTGGAGTAGGAGGAAGAGGTAGAGGAAGAGGTAGAGGAAGAGGGAGAGGAGCAGCAGCAGCAAGGACAGTTGTATCTGATGAAATCGGAGCAACTGTCATCGACCATGTAATCAATCATGGTCTGTCCATGAGGGAAGCTGGTCTGAGGGTTCAGCCGAACTTGCCAAGATCAACGGTGGCATCAATCGTGAGGGTTTTCACACAAACTAACAGGTACTATACAGTATTTACAGCATTCTGACTGATGTGTTTGTAACAGTAGTAATGTGATGTGAGAAGTCTCCAAAACTCTCCTGACGTATCAGTGCATTTGTGTCTGACTCACTATTGTAGGACCCAACGGTTGCCCCACTCAGGTGGAAGGGGAAGAAAATTCACTTTGCCACAAGAAAATGCAATAGTGCAAATGGTTATTGCTAACAATAGTATAAGGCTAAGAGAAATTTGTGCAAACATCATCGCAGACATTGGTGTATTTGCCAACATTGAGAATGTTGGCACCACGACCATCGCCAGAGTGCTGAAAAAGCACCAAATTCGAATGAAGCAGCTTTACACTGTCCCCTTCGAGAGGAACTCTGAGCGGATAAAGGAACTCCGGTACCAATACGTCCAGGTAAGACTGAACACAGGACACACTGTCATGTTGATTGTGATTTTGCACAAAACTGTAAGCTATGCCATTTTTGTCTTATGGTATCTTGTGTATTCTCTAATTTCCTGAAGAGAGCCATGGAACTTGAAGCCAGTGAGAATGAACATGCGTTCATCTTTGTGGATGAGGCTGGCTTCAACCTGGCAAAAACACGTCGCCGTGGAAGGAACCTGATTGGGAAAAGGGCCACAATAGATGTTCCAGGCCAGAGGGGTGCGAACATCACCATGTGCGCAGCAATTTCGAACGATGGACTGCAGCTGCAGAAGGCCGGCATAGGCCCATACAACACCGAACGCCTAATTGCCTTCATAGATGAGCTTTACGAAAGGCTCACAGCAAGAGAGGTAGACAGGCAGAATCTACCAACGTATGTAATTGTATGGGACAATGTGGCCTTTCACCACTCCCGGCAAGTCACAGGGTGGTTTGCGGCGCATCCTAGGATGATGTCACTTTTCCTTCCGCCTTACTCTCCTTTCCTCAACCCCATCGAGGAATTCTTTTCGGCGTGGAGATGGAAGGTCTATGACCACCGCCCTCAGGACCAGATGTCCCTATTAGAGGCAATGGCTGCTGGGTGTATGGACATAGCCCCAGAAGATATCCAGGCCTGGATAAGGCATTCCAAAAGATTTTATCCACGTTGTATGGCAAGAGAAACCATACGTTGCGACGTAGATGAAAATTTGTGGCCAAATGCGGAGGATAGGAGGGATTAGCCCAATTCTGCGCCACTGTTGGGCTACTGTAATATACAGTATGTGCAGGTTTTGTGCATTGCATTTTTTGTTAGAACACATTTTTTGACTTTGTAATGTATTTTCTGTTTTGTGTAACACTTGCACTGTGACAAAATCTCCAAAAAGTAAAGCACAGTGAAAAAAACTGTTGTGTTTGTGATTTGTTTCTGGATCATATATTACGTACTTACTGTATGTAATTTGCATTACAAAAACTGAAAATTGTTATTCTCAGTTTCTCATAAAACACTTACAGTATTTACTGTATTTACAATTACAGTACATTTACCACACTCAATTGTGACATCTTTTGTGGGAGGTAAACCGACATATGAACACTGTCAGCAGATACTTGGCTTGGATTGTCATACTGTAATATTACAAACTTTATTACTGTAGTCCAAAGAAGTGTTTGTCTGTGTTTTTTCTCTTTTTTTCAATGCAACACTACAGGAAATCTATGCCAAACTGGAGGACACAGCAACATTTTATATATGCAATTGGCAATGCTTCAAGATGTTAGTGTTTTTTAGGTCATAGTGTTCTGAGAGGAAACATGTGTTAAGTTATGGCAGCATTGTTTGTGGTGTGGTTGTTGTAGTGCATTTTGCACCAAAGGTTAACAGATATGCAGAGGTGTGTGTCTCTAAAGCCCACTGTGTTTAGTGATAGGGAAAAGTGACCATAGTATGGGTACATGACCAAAAACGATAGGAAAAAACTGTAACTTAAGCTATAGTGTGTGTGCAAATGTAAACACAGAGCTCCATCTTAATAAGAAATAAAAATAACAAATGAGAAAAAGTATGCGTCGTGATGGCCTCCGTTATCTCCCTCCATCGACGTGATTTATTGTCATACGGGGTGCCTTTGGCGAAAGACTCATAATACTGCTTCGCATGTTTTAACTTTAAGTGGTGGAAGAGGTTACCGGTGTTTCCACCTCCAGCAGCAACAGTCGCGCGACACTCTTTGCAGAGTATTGCCTTTTGTTCGTTGTCGGATTTTCTAAATCTGAAAAAGTTCCACACAACAGACGTAGCGCCGTTTTTCGGAACGAATTCCTCCTCTTCGTCATGGGTGGGTCGGCTGCCTCCGTTATTACTCAGGTAAAGCTGTTTCTTCTTCGTCGTGCTCATGCAAACACGCAAGCAGTCTGCTGCAATGCCTGCAGTGCCCCGTGTGTCGAGGCGGTGTAATTACAGTGACTCAGAGCGATGCCGCAGACATCTGCGCTTTCTCCGGTATAAACGGTATTGCAAAATCTCTACCGGTAGACACTTTTATACCGTCACAGGGTATAATACCGTCATACCGCCCAACCCTACTTCACAAGGTACATGCAGTCAATCAAAGTACACCAGGTTTCAAAATACTGGCTATTGTTGACATTACAAAAACTGCATATAGACTTTTATGTTTCGGTTTTACAGGTATTTGCATGCAAAACATGCATTCCACCGTTTTTACACTACATTTCTTGGTTGGGAACTATATGTCTACATGTATTGTTCACATTCAAAAGCATTCCAGTAAAAAGCAAATCATTTTCCCCCTTTACCGTTTACTACAGGAGGTACAGTAGAAATACTGTTTACAGTATGATAGAACAGAAAACGTTTTACAGTATTGCTAACATTGAACAAAATATCCATGAAATACACAAGAGCATTCTGGGAAAAAAAATAACAGCAAAAAGCCCATATAAAAAGTTTGTCTTTTTCTGTTTCCGAAAACATCACTCCTCAAAGTCCTCCTTTTACTGTATGTGTCAATGTAATAGAAAAAACTAACCCCTGCCACTGAGTCTAAACCAGCCCAATTTACCCAACATAAATCAGCTGTGTGTCAATTATTCAATTGTTTGTTTATTATCAGCTGATATATATTGTTTTTGAACTGATATCATTGCAGAAGCAGAGGTTTTGATACTGTATCTAAGGTTTGGAATATTGTTTTTGCTATTGTGGGATGTTGTGTGTAGTGTTGTCATGATACCAACATTTTGGTACCGGTACCAACGTGTTTCGGTACTTTTCGATACTTTTTAAAATAAAAATAAAACGCAAAAAATGTCATTACTGACTTTAATAGAAAATCTTAGAACAATAACATATTAATCAGCAAATAAAATACCACAAAGACAAGCTTTTCTAATGCACACAATTTTAAAAATGTGAAAATATAAATACAATAATATAAAATATAATAATATAAATAAACCAGCTCTATTTGTTTTCTTCCAGAGCTACTTTTGTTAAGAGTGAAGGGGGGTGGCGCTTGCTTTTAGCACTGAATGTGGGTTTTTTTCCTGAGTTCCCTGAGCTCAGTGTGCAGGTCTGGGTGCTGGTCCTTTAAGTCGGAGGTGTTTCCGCCGTTAGCCATGCATGTTTTAAACGGCGTTTACACAGTGGTGCATCTGCGTTAACTGCCTCGCCTTGCGCATTTGTTTTAAGCTAAAGTACGGCCATATCGCACTTCGCGGCGCTGGTTTGTCCGCAAGTTGCGGCGTGGTGACAGGTGCAGCAGCCAGTCTCCTCTCCGTGCTTCGCTCTCGCTCTCGCTCTCTCCAAGCTTTGCTCCGTTTGTTGCTCCAGTCCACGCTGTTCGCTAACTTGCTAACTGTTTCCTCCGGCTTGCTTGCTTTTTCTTTTTATCTCCCCAAGCTGCGGCTCGCTCCTCGTCCTCTCAGCTGTTACAACGCAGTGACGTCACGCGGCGAGTTCGCCGCGCTGTTGCGGGCGCTGTTGCGGGCGCTGCCGGCGGCGCTGCAAGTACCGGTCCCGTCCAAATGCAATACAGTACCGTTTTAAATGCCTCAGTACCCCGGTACCAAATTAGTACCGGTATACCGTGCAACCCTAGTTGTGTGTTAACATTCGTAAATAATACAAAAACAGTCCATAACTTTGTTAGGAAGTATAGCTTGTTTGTTAAGAAAATGTAAGTGTGGCCCCGTCTAACTGTGAGCAGCAGATCTAGAGAATCTATATAACACCGACAACGCCACCTTAGGACTTTCACCTAAAGAGTATACAACTTTAACTTTAATATCTCAGAGGGGGGGCTGCACGGTGGTGTAGTGGGTAGCACTCTCGCCTCACAGCAAGAGGGTCCTGGGTTCGATTCCCGGGTCGGCCCAGGTTCCTTCTGTGTGGAGTTTGCATGTTCTCCCCGTGTAAGCGTGGGTTCTCTCTGGGTTCTCCGGCTTCCTCCCACAGTCCAAAGACATGCAGGATGGGGATAGGTTAATTGATGACTCTAAATTGCCCGTAGGTGTGAATGTGAGTGTGAATGGTTGTTTGTCTCTAGATGTTGGCCCTGCTATAGACTGGCGACCTGTCCAGGGTGTACCCTGCCTTCGCCCAATGACAGCTGGGATCGGCTCCAGCCCCCCCGTGACCCTAAATACAGGATAAGCGGTAGAAAATGGATGGATGGATCTCAGAGGGGGTTTCCCGAAAACATCCCATACACAGGTCCGCACACAAATGAATACAGACACGTATGATGTATAAGTTAACAATCTTTATTTCTTGAAGTAAACAATTTTAGTAAGTTAGCTCTAAAACATTTATATAGTTATTTTCTTTAATGTCAGACAAAATATGGTGTTCCACTTACACCCATCCGTAGTGGTCCAGCTAAGAGGAAGGGGGCCGATAAACAGCTAGCTCCAGCAGCGGTCACTGCTCTTAAATAAACTAAAAAAAACAAAGAAACAAATCAACTAGTAACTCAAACGAGAAAACCAAGATAAACCATGCAACATATATATATTTAGCAGGTCCTTCACTGTCACTGCTGCAATATTTTTCCCTCTACCCCCCACTGACAACTCACGGTCTGATCTGAGCAGACAAGATTGAACTCCAGTAGCTTCAAAGCTTGTCTATGCGACAAGAGCAGCGCGACTGGTTACGCTAAGTACGCAGAGCAACGCGACTGGTTACAACTAAACAGAGCAACGCTAATTAAACAAAGCGAGGCTAATAAAACAGAGGCTAACTACCCAGAGCAAGGGTAATAAAACAGAGGCTAAATACACAGAGCAAGGCTAGTAAAAGGAGAGGCTAGGCATTAAAGGCAAGAGTTTGGAGGCAAGACAGGGCACACAGCAGCCCAACGCCAGACAAGCTTCAAAAACAAAAGCAATCGTTAGTGACAACACCTAAACACACTTAGCAGACAAAAATAGCACTTAGCTCATAGCAAGGGTTACCTGCGTCGAGCCCGCATCAGCGCTAATAGCTGTTAGCAGCTACGGCGGCAGCAGCGGCAGCTAACCGGACAGGGGGGTACACACACGCACGCACACCATCCCGGCCCACCGCGCCAACCTACAACAAAGGACCGTCAGCGCAGCATCTTATTACCTCGTCACGTCATGAGACTGCGCTACATGCGGAACACTGCACAGACGCCGGGATACGATGGCTCGGCGGAGCTGCCAACACGCAGCACCCGCTTCGGCAGAATAGAGAGAGAGACTAAATAACCGGGGGGTATATAAACCACCCCGCATTAGCGGCCGAGGCCACGGCGGCACTACAGGTGCCGGAAAGGGGCGTGTCACACCTGCCGCGATCGCCATACCTGTCGCAAAACAGACTAACGAGGACACCAAAGAACCGAAATGAATAGATACCATATATCATCCGGTTACATAAGCATTGTGGAAATGTGTTCACTGACTGCATATTGTGTGAAAACGACATGAAATGTGTGAATGGTATGGCCACAGAAGATCGATGCTGTGCTAATTGTGTTTAGAGTTTTGAAAATGTGACAACTGGTTGTACAAACGCTTGTTAGCGACTGAAAAAAACTGTAATAGATTCTATTGACTTCAGTCAGAGTGTACATAAACCTACTCACTGTCATAGCCACACTCTCGACCTCGTCTTATCTTATGGCGTTGAAATTGAACACTTAATAATCTTTCCTCAAAATTCTCCTTTACCTGACGATTACTTAATAACCTTTGAATTATTGCTGCTGGACTTCGCTCCTCTAGGAAATAGCTACTACTCTCGGTGTCTATTAGATAGAGCCGTAGTTAAGTTTAAGGAAGTGATTCCACTAGTCTCGAGTTCAGTGACATGTCTTAATAAAACGGAGGACTTCTATGTTAATTTTAGTCCCTCCCAGATCAATTCTCTCATAGATAAATCTGGAAGCCTACTGAGAATGACTCTCGACTCTGTTGCTCCTCTAAAACAGAAAACTATAAAAACAGGAAGTTAGCTCCCAAACTCGTAAATTAAAACAAAAATTGCATAATCTTGAAATCATCTGGTGCTCCACCAAACTGGAAGAATCCCGCTTAGTCTGGCAAGACAGTCTTAAAACATATCAGTAGGCTCTAAAGTAGCTGTAATTAAACCTCTTCTTAAGAAGCCTACTCTAGATCCAGGGGTTTTAGCAAACTACAGACCGATATCAAATCTTCCATTTCTCTCTAAGATCCTTGAGAAAGTAGTCGCCAATCAGCTGTGTGAAGACCTCCAGTCAGGATTTAGAATACATCATAGTACAGAGACAGCTCTGGTGAAAATCACAAATGATCTTCTAATTGCTTCTGACAAAGGTTTCTGTACTTGTCCTACTAGATCTTAGTGCTGTGTTTGACACCATTAACCATGATATTCTATTAGGTAGACTGGAAAAATGAATTGGCATCAAAGGAACTGCATTAAGCTGGTTTAAAGGGATAGTTCGTAATTTTGGACATAAGACCTATTTTCCAACTCAGCCGGTGTGTTCGAGACGTCTGAAGACGTTTTCAAGACATTTGATTCAGTTCTTCTAGTTGCCGAGTTCGCTTGTGCTATGGCTAGCGCAAGTCAATGGTTCTAGTTAGCATGGCATTAAAAACACTCATACCGACTCCACAGTGCACCCGAGGCAAATCAATTGTAACGGCAGACTATCGATGTACACATCTGTGTTGATAGAATGTTTGAAATAAAACCAACCTTGCATTTTTAAGGATTTATGTCTCAGCAGCAGCAGCAGCAGCAGCAGCAGCAGCAGCGTGTCATACTTCCTAGTAGGCTATGGCAGCGGCGGACTGATATCACCTAGCACTTATAAGTTACCGGTTCTATAATAGTTTGTCTACCTGCTGTCATTGCTACAGACGCAGAGTAGCCTGCAGTGCTAGTTTCTTCAATCTCACAGAAATGGCCACTTTTGGAGAATATACTGAAACTTTTGAAGACTCTGATGAGGAGTTTTTTTCCACCCAAACCCAACCGTACCTGTACGAGCCTGAATATACAGAGGAAGAATTGCGCGAGAGGGATGCTCAAAGGGCAGAACGTGAACGAGCGTCTGTGGAGACCGAGATAGCCCCCGCTGGAGCTGAGAACCGGGACCGAACAAACGGAGACTGGTGGTGCCTGGAGGGAATCCCCCGCAACGCGTCCGAGGGTTTACGGTTCTCCGGACGGAGCAGAGGTTCGGGTTTGCGGTGCGTAATTGTGGGTTGGCTGGGCTGTGGGCTGCCCGGTGTTTGAGTGAGCTCCGAGGGTTTTTCAGACAGCCTTGGGGGCTTAAGGGCCAACAAATCGGTGGTGTTCAGGTGTGTATTTACCGGAAGGATTCCCCGCAACGCCTCCGAGGGTTTACGGTTCTCCGGACGGAGCAGAGGTTCGGGTTCGCGGTGCGTAATTGTGGGTTCGCGGGGCCGTGTGCTGCCCGGTGTTTGAGTGAGCTCCGAGGGCTTTTCAGACAGCCTTGGGGGCTTAAGGGCCGACAAATCAGTGGTGTTCAGGTGTGTATTTACCAGCTGGATTCCGAGCAGCGTGTCTTAGAGTTTTGAGACCGAAGGAGCAAAGTAAAATTCCACTGCTGCTGAGAAACTAGTCCCTCAAAAAATGGATGATTCATGCGATGCAAGATTAGTTTTGTTTAAAATATTATTCTATCAACACAGATACAGTATGTACATCGACAGTCTAGTGTTTTAATGTCAAACCAGGCAAGGAGGGAGGACCCAAATGCAGGGGCAGTGTAAAAAAAGGCTTTTATTCTTAACATAAAAGTATAAACACAAAATCACTCCACCGGGAGGAAACAAAACGAGGCTACAAGCAAAACTACAAAAAAACCAACTTAACTTAACCTGTGGTGGCGTGGAACGTGACATGAAACGTGACGTGACAGAAGACGAATAACGAACTGGCACAAGACAAGGGGAGACGCAGACTTAAATACACAGAGGGATAACAAGCAACAGGTGACAACAATCAGGGATCAGGGATGACATCAGACCAGGGAACACATGAGGAAGGGCAAGTGACCTGAAACGAGAAGGGAGTTATTTTCAAAATAAAACAGGAAATGACAAGACAAAACCCCAAGACAAGACATTACCACACCGGCGTGACAGTACCCCCCCTTAAGGGACAGATCCTAGATGTCCCTAGGGTCCATGATACATAGGGCGGGTGGAGGGGGCCAGGAGGCAGGGCTCAGGAGGCCGGGCATGAGGGCGACCTAGCGGATGGGACCGCTCAGGAGGCCGGGCGTGAGGGCGACCTAGTGGGCGGGACCGCTCAGGAGGCCGGGCGTGAGGGCGACCTAGCGGGCGGGACCGCTCAGGAGGCCGGGCGTGAGGGCGACCTAGCGGGCGGGACCGCTCAGGAGGCCGGGCATGAGGGCGACCTAGCGGGCGGGACCGCTCAGGAGGCCGGGCCTGAGGACGACCTAGCTGACGTGGCCGCTCAGGAAGGCGACGTGGAGCAGGCGTCGGACAGACCCCCGTCTGGACAGGAACGGGTGACGAGCGGACCTCCCGAAGACTGCGTGGAGCAGGCGTAGGACGGCCCCCCGTCGGAACAGGAACGGGTGACGAGCGGACCTCCCGAAGACTGCGTGGAGCAGGCGTCGGACGGCCCCCCGTCTGGACAGGAACGGGTGACGAGCGGACCTCCCGAAGGCTGCGTGGAGCAGGCGTCGGACGGCCCCCCGTCTGGACAGGAACGGGTGACGAGCGGACCTCCCGAAGGCTGCGTGGAGCAGGCGTAGGACGGCCCCCCGTCTGGACAGGAACGGGTGACGAGCGGACCTCCCGAAGGCTGCGTGGAGCAGGCGCGGGGCGGCCCCCCGTCGGAACAGGAACTGGTGACGAGCGGACCTCCCGAAGGCTGCGTGGAGCAGGCGCGGGACGGTCCCCCGTCGGAACAGGAACTGGTGACAGGCGAACCCCCAATAGGCTGCGAGGAGCAGGTGTGGGACGGTCCCCTGTCTGGGCTGGTGCCGGACGATCCTCCGCCGGGACTGGAGACGGACGGGCCGCCGACTGAAGACCGCTGGAGAGTGTCGACCGGATCGCCGACTGAAGACCACTGGCAGGTATCGACCGGACCGCCGACTGAAGACCACAGGCCGAGACAAGGGCTGTGGCTAAGGCCTGGGCTGGATGCTTGGCTGTGGCTAAGGCCTGGGCTGGATGCTTGGCTGTGGCTAAGGCCTGGGCTGGATGCTTGGCTGTGGCTAAGGCCTGGGCTGGATGCTTGGCTGTGGCTAAGGCCTGGGCTGGATGCTTGGCTGTGGCTAAGGCCTGGGCTGGATGCTTGGCTGTGGCTGAGGCCTGGATTGGATGCTTGGCTGTGGCCTGGACTGGATGCTTGGCTGTGACTGAGGCCTGGACTGGATGCTCGGCTGTGGCTGAGGCCTGGACTGGATGCTTGGCTGTGGCTGAGGCCTGGACTGGATGCATGGCTGTGGCTGAGGCCTGGACTGGATGCTTGGCTGTGGTTGAGGCCTGGACTGAATTCTTGGCTGTGGCTGAGGCCTGGACTGGATGCTTGGCTGTGGCTGAGGCCTGGACTGGATGTTTGGCTGTGGCTGAGGCCTGGGCTGGATGCTTGGCTGTGGCTAAGGCCTGGACCGTTGGCTTGGACGGGCGGGCCTCCGCTGGAACTGGTGACGGACGAACCCCCGTCAGAACCGATGAGCGCAGAATCGGGGAGGCTCGCTTCCTCGTGCCGCCCCTCCTCGAGGCCGGCAACCGACGAGCCAACTGCCGGTTAGCCAGCTGGACGCTCCTTGGCCCTCCCCGGGCCAGGCGAGTACCCCAAAACGGGTCGGGGCCGGAGCCGGGAAGCTGTGCGGTGGCTACAACATAGTCTGGTGGCATGGCTGTGACTGAGGCGTGGGCTGGTGGCTTGGCTGTGACCGAGGCGTGGGCTGGTGGCTTGGCTGTGGCCTGGACTGGATGCTTGGCTGTGGCCTGGACTGGATGCTTGGCTGTGGCCTGGACTGGATGCTTGGCTGTGGCCTGGACTGGATGCTTGGCTGTGGCTTGGACTGGATGCTTGGCTGTGGCCTGGACTGGATGCTTGGCTGTGGCCTGGACTGGATGCTTGGCTGTGGCCTGGACTGGATGCTTGGCTGAGGCCTGGACTGGATGCTTGGCTGTGGCTGAGGCCTGGACTGGATGCTTGGCTGTGGCTGAGGCCTGGACTGGATGCCTGGCTATGGCTAAGGCCTGGGCTAGATGCTTGGCTGTGGATGGCCGGGGTTCAGGGGCGGAAACCAGGTGTGTAACCCAGTCAGGCAGAGAGCCCCTGAGCCACGGCCTGGAGGAAACCAGTTCCCCCGCCTCCTTCCGGAAAGTCTTCCTCTCCCCCTTGGTTTCTGCACAGTCGAAGCAGATTTGGAGGTACTGGAGGCTGTCCATAACCTCAGTAAACTCCATCCGGAAGATGGCCGGGTCCATGCTGGCTTCTGCTGCTGCCCTGCTGAGTCCTTACTGGCCAGTTCGTTCTGTCAAACCAGGCAAGGAGGGAGGACCCAAATGCAGGGGCAGTGTAAAAAAAGGCTTTTATTCTTAACATAAAAGTATAAACACAAAATCACTCCACCGGGAGGAAACAAAACGAGGCTACAAGCAAAACTACAAAAAAACCAACTTAACTTAACCTGTGGTGGCGTGGAACGTGACATGAAACGTGACGTGACAGAAGACGAATAACGAACTGGCACAAGACAAGGGGAGAAGCAGACTTAAATACACAGAGGGATAACAAGCAAGAGGTGACAACAATCAGGGATCAGGGATGACATCAGACCAGGGAACACATGAGGAAGGGCAAGTGACCTGAAACGAGAAGGGAGTTATTTTCAAAATAAAACAGGAAATGACAAGACAAAACCCCAAGACAAGACAATACCACACTGGCGTGACATTTAATTGATTTGCCTCGGGTGCACTGTGGAGTGGGCAAGACTGTTTTTAATGCCATGCTAACTAGAACCATTGACTTGCGCTAGCCATAGCACAAGCGAACTCCGCAACTAGAAGAACTGAATGAAATGTCTTGAAAACGTCTCCAGACGTCTCAAACACACCGGCTGACTTGGAAAATAGGTCTTATGTCCAAAATTACGAACTATCCCTTTAAGTCCTATTTATCCAATCAATCCCAGTTTGTGCATGTCAATGAAAAATCTTCCAGGCACACTGAAGTTAAATACGGTGTTCCTCAAGGTTCTGTGCTTGGACCAATTATTTTCAAATGATATATGCTTCCTTTAGGCAATATCATTAGAAAACACTATAAATTTCCATTGTTATGCAGATGATACTCAATTATATCTATCAATCAAGCCTGAAGAAACCAATCAGCTAGTTAAACTCCAGGCATGTGTTGATGACATAAAATCCTGGATGACCTGCAATTTCCTGATGTTAAACTCAGATAAAACTGAAGTTATTGTACTTGGCTTAATCGTCAGGCACCATCATATCTTAAAGAGCTCATTAAACCGAGTCGCGCACCAAGTGACTTCAAAGAAGAACACGACTTCTGCAGTTTGGCAGTATTTCAGGTTCCGACCTAATGAGAAGTAGAGCTTAGTTCGGGCCCAGAAAATCAAGCCCGACCCTACCGGTTCGGCCCGAGCCCGATTTCAACCCGACAATTATTTTTCATGCATGAGGCAGTTGTATGTGCATATCCGTGGGTTAGTGGGGGTGCGGCTGCACTACTACTCAGTCACAAAAATATACAAATAATTTTATAGGCTACGTTAGTGCCGTGATTAGGATATGACTGGACAAAGCCGACACGTATGTTATCGCCTTCTCCCACTAGTCACTTGAAATGATCCCGTACCTCGGACTTTCCTGATGACTTGCTCAACGTTAATTGTCCTGTTTTTAATTGATCCTTTATGTCTCCAAGTTCCATGTTGCACTTTAGCATAACTCCTTTATTCATTGATTTAGCTGCACAGAGCGGAATCGTTATGAATGATGCGTGCGCACTATGGGCCCTAGTTTCGTAGACCAGGCGCAGTCAGCTCTCAGCGCACCTGCGCCACGCCGACGGGGTGTGTCCGCCTGGATTTTGCAAGTTTCGTGTACCGCGCAGGCTCGTGCAGGCACTCCTCCCGTCTCGCCCACCGGCGCAAGTGGGAAAGAGGGAGGAGAAGAAGGCGTGAGTGGGAGACGAGGAGGAGACGAGGCGTGGACTGGGATTAATACAGCCGATTCAGATCTTCACCAATCAAATGAGCTCCTCTCCTCACCTTTAATGCGTTAGAGGAGGTTCTGTACAAGATCCGTCACTTGACAACCCGATGACAGAAGCAGCGCCTCCGCTCCCATCACGCGCTGTGCGTGCGTATCATAATAATAACAATGCCGATATTATAAAAAACAGGAGAGAGAGAGGGAGATGTTTTGGTCCGAGAGGCTGAGTTTCCGTTACGCGTGCCATCCGCCTTTGATCTGACGTCAGATGTGACGGGACAATCTATATAGATATAAATTCACGTGTTGATTCAATTAGTTGCATTAAATAGTGTTTGTTGTGATTATGTATTGCATTTAAATGTGCCTGGAACTGTGGAAACCTGCCTGTGAGGTCTCGGTGACGTGTGCGCACTGCGCGCAGTCAGCCAAACTTCCACTCCGCCAGCTGTGATCCGCCTTGAATGAATGGACTTTATTTGCGCCTTGCGCCGAGAGTAGACCAGGTTGGAGCTGGCGAGCTTTCAGCGCAGTCTCTGCGAGGCTTTTTGCCACGAAACTTCCACTACGCCAAGCTGAATCTGTGACGCCTCCCCTGCTGCGCCGCCACACCCATCTTGGCGCAGGCGATCCACCAAACTGCCAAACTGACGGTGCGCAAGGCTGCGCGGGTCGAAACTTGCATTGCGCCGGCTCCGCCACCCTGCGCCGCCCTGCGCTGCGCCACGAAACTAGGGCCCTATGTGTAGCGTCTTTTTTTTTTTAACTTTGTGTAACTTTGTACACATTTTTTACGTAGACCTACTCTGCTAAACATATAACCAATAATATTTAATGTTTATGCCTAGCCGTCTCCTCAGATTAGGGGAGAAGGCTAGGCGTAAATGCAATGCTAGAAAAAAAAAAAAAAAAGAACGAACGAACGAACACAAACGCTTGTTTAAAGGCCCGGCCCGACCCAGCCCGAGGGTAGTGGTGGGAAATGTCGGCCCTTCGGCTCGGACTCGGGCTCGGGAAGAGAAGCTAAACTCTAATGAGTTTGGTGACGTCGTCTGAGCCTTACGTCATAATTTTTAATTAGTCACGGTAATGCCGTATACCGGGGTAAAATAGGGAGGAGGTTTGACGGTATTGAAATTTGGATACCGCCCAACTCTACTATGGAGTCACATTTATTTGCAAGTTGTGAGCAGAAGCTACGCTAGAGGGGAACATAAGAGTTGATTATATAGCATGATATAAAAAAAAATTAAAAACGTAGTAGTAAGTGTAATGTCATAATTTTATTGTGTGAATTGCTCGCTATCTAAATTGTCAGTCAGTCATCAAGACTTAGTAGTAAAAGTGGTTGTATGAGAAGGAGGGTCAGAAGCACGCCAATGCCATGCAAATTCTTATGTCATCCTTGTCTTCTTTCCCCCACATGAGTGTAGGGTTCCTTTGCCCATTTCATCTTGGAATTAAATCAGGTATATAGTACTAACAAGCAGTCATTTTTCAATGAAAAAAATCATTAAAATGTGTGTTTTATGTCTTTTATATCCCAAGACAAGGACAACAGACACATGTCTCGTATTCCCTTGTCCACCTCATATTTGAAGTCTTCATTTTGGGTTTGGACCTTAAAATTTCCAGTACCATATCGGTCCTACATATAATGTTAGATTTCATTTATTTATTTTAGGCTCCAGTCTTATTATCATTTGAGCCACAGCTACTTTTCATATACAATGGAGTACAGTCTGTTTTAGTCTTTTTCATTAGGCAAGGCAATTTTATTTGTATAGCACCTTTCAACAACAGGGCAATTCAAAGTGCTTGTTACTCAATTACTATAATTTACTTTCATATAATAAACATAAAAATGTCCGTTAAATGGAGAAATCATTATAATTATCATCTGCTTATAGTAATTAATTAATTACATTTTACACTATCTGTTTTGTTATGTGTAAGAAAATGTAAAAAAAGAAAAGCATTAAGTCCAATGTTACAGAAAACAATTCATATTTTACATGTAATCAGCATTGCAGAATTCTAATGTGTTCCAGGAATATGCATTTCCTATGTGTTTGTATTCAGGATTTCACTTTAAGATCACATGACTCTTTTTGGCCTAAAACATTCGCTCATCTAGCTGGTTCAGCGTTTCATTCAAGTCTCGTAATCCAGTGCATTCCAAACAAATCTGTCTTCATTTTACGTTTAACATAGCATCATTGGTATGTATTCTTTGTATTTGATTTCCTTTGAATGTATTGATTGCTATTTTGACAGAAATGTGAAGTTTTGTAAAGTATCTTCTAAAGATGGTCCGAATGTATTACGGCTATACAAATGCCTACAAGATGCTTATAGTGTTGTAATGACCAAAAAAAATGTTGTCATAATTATCATTGTTTATTCATTTGAGATAAGTACAAAACGAAATGCAACATGTAAAAGTGGATTGGAAATTAGCTTTATTCATGTGTAGTTCAGAAAGCGTGGCCCTGATTTCTCTGCCCTTTTTATCTGTGTTGCAGTTTCACCTTTTCCCTTGCGTGCCAATAAACCTATGGAAGTGAGAAAGTTATCTTCAGAGTCTTGGTGTTTGGGAAAGAGTTTAGCTGGCCGTCAGGGCGTTTAGACATGCCGAGGAAGGAACACTATCATTTCAACACTTAAGGAGTATGTATCTTTTTTGTGTTCTATTCTATTTGCTTCATGCAGCAGTACTTGACTTCAGAACAACTGAACATTTTTAAAACATTTTTGGAGTCCCGTGGTCCGCCATCTTTATGCTTTTCATTCTCTTTTGTGCTCACGGCTCTGCAGTCCAGCGTTTAGCTGCAGATTTAAAACAAAAACTAATATAGTTTATCATATGGCTGGCTGTTGGGACACATGTTTGCTTTAAAAAGTTAAAAGTGCCATATTATTCTTTTTCATCAATTTCACACAGCTGTCAGAGGTCCAACAACACTGTATTCGATATGCATTGCCACAAAAAAGTTGCTCAAATGAGCTCTGCTGAAAACAGGCTGTTTCTGTGCCTGCACCTTTAAATGCTAATGAGCTCCGTCTGTCAATGCCTTTTTGGAGAGCGACGGAGAGGATGCCGCTTACACTAGCGGCAGCATGCACGGATATATCGCTATGGCTCACCTATGTGGCTCAGGTGAAGTTGCTGTGTCCCGTATGGTTGGGACAGATCATTTTACCAGGGTCAGTGTCGAGGCAAAGCCAGCTTTGTACTGACCCTCGTTACTGAAGCAGTCTGATGTGAAGTGGTTAGCACACACATACAAGCTAACACAGACCTTAGCCGGCACATTGTCATTAAAAAGGAAACGCAAAAGACCAGACCCGGACCGTCGTGCACGGCGCACTATCGGACATGTGCCCCAGGTTCCGTCTGACTGGAGGTAGCAGTGAAGACGCACCAGAGCACGTGAGACAGGGAGGATTTTCTCCAGCTTCACCCACACCGGGATTTATTCACGGAGCACCAGCCGGATCACCCAGCGCCACAACCGCATAAGTTGAGCTGCGCTCTTCCCGCTGTGTTGTGACACGCCCCCTCTCGGATATCTCCTATCATCGCACAGAGGAGTTTGGCCTATGGAAATGACTCCCTTTGTTACGTAACGACGAGAGCTGAATCTGAACAGAGCGCCGTTTTACCAGTGGGTGGGCTGCAGAGACCATGCAGGAGTCGCTTGTTTTCCTCATTCTGGGAGTTGACAGGCTCAGGGAGGACCAATTTATAGGTGTAGAGACCAGAGAAAACGTGTTTATCATAATATTTGAGTCAACTAAGGGCATTGCTGCAAGGAACTACAATGAGAACAACAATCAGAACTCCAAAGTATGAATTAAAGGCAAAATACTAAATAACAAGTTGAATGTTGTAGAGCCTGTTGGAGAATTTCACAAATTTGATTCACTTCACTTTCTGATCTATTCTATAATCGTCAAGTAGCAAGGATATATCTGTCCAGTTGTAACATATGCAAACTGTTATTCTGGGGATAAATTAAATGTTTTCATAGTTTTGTGTTAGTCTGTGACAGCTCTAAACTGTACTTCTGGTACCGGGCCAAGAACTTACACTGTGAATGAGAAGTAGTACATTCTCAGTTTTATCTTAATGGTGGGTGGTGAGAACCAATGACCGAGAGTTGAGAGAGAAGGTCAGTGTCTATCCAAGAACATGTCATGAATGTGAAATAAGGATCAAAGCCTGCCCTACACTCCTCAATGCTCCTCCTCACTGTATCTGTTGTCACTAATGTGACCAAGATCAATGGTGAACACCTAATTTCTCAGAAGTGGCTCAGCAACACAAGCTGAAAATTACAACAATAAAATCTCAGTTCCCCTGTTCAAACAGCAAACAGCTGATCAAATGGTTCAGATCAAACAGCTCAGGATAATAGATAACTGGTCTGAAGACTGAAGCTTGTGGGTTCAGCCCTCATGCAGGGCAGTGGGTTTTGAGGTCTACTTCCCAATGTGAAGAAATCAAATATGGTATGAAACAATTTTTGCATCAGATCCTACACCTCAAGAATTAGAAAATTGGTCTGAAGCCTGTAGTTTGGAGCTTCAATCATTATGTGGTGTTTTTTAATGAAATACTGTTGTGACTTTTTAAGATACTAGTTTTCATGGCATACTATATTATAAAGTTTTATGACATACTATATTTATATTTTTATGGCATATTATATTTTGAAATGTTTTGTCTTTGTTCCATGGTGCACTACACTATGCCATTTGTATAATAGTTAAATACACTACGGTGTTTAGTATTTTAATGGAATATCACAAATTACTTTTTATGACTTTTTTTACATACTATATTATACATTATTAATCGTACACCACACTGACTTTCCATGACATAATATATTGTCATTTTTAATGGCATATCATACTTTGGCAGTTTTATCTAATAATAACTATTTCTTAATGGAGAAACATTACATTTTATGACATAACATATTATATTGTTTAATGTCATACCATATTTGTCCCTAACTTTAATTATGTGACTTTTTAATTAGTAAGCCAGGATCTTATTTAGGGGCTTCTTTGCAATGAGGATGGGTACATATGCACATTCCATTTGTCAGTGTGTTATTTTTTAGAATTTTTGTAAAAGTTTTTTTTTTTTTCATTTCACTTCACCAATTTGGACAGTTTTGTTTAGGTAGATAACATTTAATAACAACTATTTGTAATTTCAGGTTGTATTGCAAAGGAAGTAAGGAAGGCACTGTACTATACATATTATAGCATCACATGAGATTTTTTTTATGACATATGACATTTTTTACAATGCATGAGCATTATTTAGGATAGTAGGATAGGATAGTCTTATTTTCATGGCATGCTATTGATCGATTATGCACAAACATCCACTTTCACTCAAGGTTGAACTGATTAGAATTTAGTGGTCAAAGGTCGAGGTCAATGTGACCTCTCAAAACATATTTTTGGCCATAATTCAAGAGCTGGCTGGACACACATAAGCGTCATTGTCTGTTATGAACGTTGTTCAGCAGCCGCATTCCTTCGGGGGCTGCATTTGAAGACAGAAAGCGTTGCAGGGGTTTTGACAGGGCTGTCCCTATCCCAAGATTCATTGCACACCAGTAACGATTGGATTTTAATCAAGATGGCATCGGCAAGCGGATCAGCAGCGGGAGATGCAGCAGAATACACTCTCAGTCTGATATATGTTATACACCGCTGGTGAAGCATTTCCTCCATCATAATATAAAATAAGAAGCATAAAATATAATCTCTGGCTCCATTTTAATCATATAATGTTAGTTACCACCTCCATGCTCGTTCTTGTCAGCTGGTCGCTATAGGCATATGGGAGCAACAAAGGTGACCCAAACAGGTCTGCAGACCAGACCGTCTCATTTCGGAATCCCTCTCCTAAGATGGACAGAAGAGCAATAGGTATAATATGTACGGACAAACTAATAATTGCAACATAGTAATGAGAGGTAATGAAAGCAATAATAGTACATGTAGTAGTAGTAGTAGTGCAAATAATAATAGAAAAATAATCAACAGTAGCATTGGATATAAGATACACAGTGATAATTAAAATTGTAGCAGTAATAATAATAGACATATGACTCATAGTAATAATAGTTGCAGCATGTGGACCAGGGCCACAGCAGCAGGTGTGACCACATTCCAGGTGTAACCCTGATTCATGGAAACCTGTGAGACTAATAAGTGCAAAGTCTATGGGGAAGAAGACATGTTACTAACAAACCATTAATGTGGAACTACTTCCGGCTTTCTTACAGTGCAGACGCTTTTCCTCTTTGCTCTCACCTCTGCTTGCGATTTTCTGCTGATATTTTTGCTAAACATCACTAGAGCTACACATTTTTTGTAGCTTTTGCCAAAATTTAACATTTTTACGACCTTCTTAGTATTGTGCAAGCATGGCCTACCGATAGCACAAGCCTGCACTGAGACGTGGGGAGACGTGACACGTGGCTGAAGCTAATTAGAAGCAAGATGCCTCCCTTCTCTGCAGACGACTACCACAAACTTCTACAGAAGATCCGGTAGTCTAGGCCACTAGCAACATAACTAGGGGCTGCAAACCTGAGCAAGCCCTAAATGTAAGCGTTATTAAAGAGGAAAGTCTTAAGACTCTTTTAATTTCAGGAGCTGTCTGCCTCCCAGACTGAAACTAGCAGCTGGTTGCACATGAGGGGAGTCTGATAGTTGAAGGTTCTGATCTGTAGACTTTATGAACCATAAGTAACTATGCATTATGGGAGCTCAAGTGCTCAAATGGGGTAATAGGGTCATTTTTATTTACTGGGAAAAAATATATATTATTCTGGATGGGAGAAATGTCTAAAAGCAACTTTCTTTGGACGGACATAGTTGACTAGTAGGTGGCTGTGGCTTAGACGTTGAATAGGTTGTCCACTAAATTGGAAGATCTGCAGTTTGATCCCCAGCTCCTCCAGTGCCATCAGTGTGTGAGTGTGCATGAAGTGGGATTTAGATCCTGATGGGCAGGTGGCCCAACATATGGAATCTTCTGCCATTGTTGTCTGAATGTGTGGGGGAATGTTGACATGTAGTATCACTTTGAGAGGTCCATATTTACCTTCCTGTTGTGTTGAGGTGACTTTGCTGCAGTTTCTAACAGTCATTTTTTAAGTATATGTATATAAATAATTATATATTATATCATACATGTAGAATAGAAAAGAGGAAACGCAGCCTGTTTCTGTGTTTAGAGCTCTGTTCTACCATTTGTAAATACCACAGAGGCTTCAATATGAGCAGCAGATATTGTGTGCATCTTGACCAACTACCCTTTAGCTACTGTGAGAGGCTGCTTGCTCTCCCAGACTCTCCTGTTTGATCTCTCCCAAGAGAGTGCTTTATCTCCCTGGCTTCATGTATATCCGGACACTTGCATTCCCGTTGTAGCCTATAGCAACGTAATTCAGCGGCAATATGTATCACGTGCTATCCGTTGAAGACGTGTTCAAAAGGCCATGATTGTCGATAAGAGGACTAAATAATAGACTAATTTGACTAAAGGCTTTTAATGCCCATTTATCCTAGAAAATGAGAAATAGGCTGAGGATTAAACTCATACTTAAAGAATTGCATGCTGGGGATTTTTTTTTAAATATGCCATCCTCTTTCTCCCCCCCCCCCCCCTCCCCCTTTTTCTTACAGCCATATGAGGGTAGCAAGGGATTTGAGGCGTGTTGTCCTCATTTTCAACAAATGATGCAGCTGCATGAACAAAGGATGAAGCTGAAAATGATCAATGCAAATTAATACGAGACAATGGTGTTTGCATATCACTCAAAACACAATTGAAGCACATGTGCACCTACATAAATACTATGTCCCTACCCGTGCATGTGCACACAACAAAACACATGCATGCACTCAATGAGATCCACACTATTCCAGTTCTCACACACACACGCACACGCACACACACACACACACGCACAAGCACACACACTTACCAAAGCCATTGTTTCTCATTTGGCCCAAGTTGTCCGATCAATAAGACCATGCACAACTCTTCGCAGCACATTATTAGAATTGAAAGACGCTCCTATCAGCTTTTGTATGCTTCAACTGATGCCTCTTTTATTTCAAAGTCCAAAACAAAGAGACGTGAACGTGTCTGGGAGCCGGGTTCTCTCCCTCCAGAGCAAAAGAAACCAAGGCGGTACACTGCCATCTTGTGAGGGAGAAAAAAAGGCAGACTTACAAGCAGCAGGAACAGGCAAGTAATGGAGGACTTGCCAGCCTGACCATTGCAAGTAGCTGGTTAAACACTTGAACATTTTTGTCTTTTAGTCTTTATAGCATTGTCTCTGCCACTGCTAAGTTGCTAAAAGGAAGCCTTGTGTATTGACACAGCGAAGCCACCTGAGCATTTACACATCGAAAATACGCACACATGCAAAGATCCATATACTAATGCACAGGCGTACTCACAGCTGAATGAAAAATGCATTATCCGTGCGTCTTTCACTGGAATAGAGGGCTTAAAGCCTGGATGAAAGGGCCACTCTCGACTCTTTTGATGTGCATTAGCATGCTAATAGCTCGCTCCCTTTGTTACCCCTCTCATCTTGTGAGAACGTAGAGGCTAATCTTTGATATTCCTAATGACGGCAATGGACTGATAAACACTGCACAACGTGTTCGCCCCTAAGTCTGTGGAGATGGCTGCAGTGCTTTGGAGGATATGTGCTTATCAGATTTCTGAATGGCCTAGACAATGAAAAGAGAGAGAGGAGCATTTTTCACTTTGCCCTTTTGTGGATCTTTTTTTGTTTGTTTTCATATTCTTATTTTTTTTTTCCTGTGCTGTCCACAGTCCAAACTTCTCTAAAGTTTTATGGCATCAGCTTTATCATTCTCACTATTTCCTCCCCACTTCTCATATCCTTCTCTATCCTCAACTTGGGCTAATAATAATAATAATAATAATAATAATAATAATAATAATAATAATAATAATTTCCATGCATATAGTACAAGATAAGATAGAACTTTATAACTGGTAATCCTAGATGAAATTATTGTGCCAGAGAGTAATAAATATAAATGGTATAAGAAGCTATTTTCAATTTAGTGAACAGAAGTGATTATAGCACGGTAGTAATGGTAGCATGGTAGCGTAACCTGTCAATCACAAGGAAGCTCCACCCTAAAGCATCCCCTGCTTTCTGGTCTGGACATGTAGAGACAGACAGGTAACCAGTCTATCACAGCGCTCACATGTAGAGACAGACAGGTAACCAGTCTATCGCAGGGCTGACATGTAGAGACAGACAGGTAACCAGTCTATCGCAGGGCTCACATGTAGAGACAGACAGGTAACCAGTCTATCGCAGGGCTGACATGTAGAGACAGACAGGTAACCAGTCTATTACAGAGCTGAGTCTTCAATTAACCTATTCCCATCTTGCATGTCTTTGGACTGTGGGAGGAAGCCGTCGAGCCCGAGACCCTCTCGTGCAGCTCAAAATGAACCATAATGTACTAAATGAACATCATGCTGGATTGAAGAAGACTTGAGATAAGAGACCATAAACTCATGGTTACAATGTTCTGAGATAATAAATCAATAATTTTTTCATAGACTTCCATGCAGTCTGACTTCTTTTTGCAAGCAGAGGAGTCGCCCCCTGATGGCCAGCAGAGAGAATGCCAGTTTGTAAAGCTCTACATATAACCATGCACTTCAGAATTGATTGCTCCAGATCCTGTTTTTATGTTTTATTTTGACCAGATGACTTTGCAATCATAAAACTAAGAATGTGATTGATGTCTCACTGCAGGAATTACTGCTCCGAGACATCATAAAGACTACCTGGAGGTAAACCGGCAGCATATTTGTTTCTTTTCTTGTTCTGTTGTTGACAACAGGAACAGAAAAATATGTAAATGAGAACAACTAAAAACACAGTTTGAGTGAAGATGGAGAGCCAGTTGAGACTCAGCAAAGTAACCAGACTGTTTTTGTTCTTTACCTGAGTTTGAGTTTTGAAGTTCGCTGGCTGAAAGAGGAGGAAGTAGACAAGACTTGGTCATATTCCACTTGTTTAGGTGTTTCTGTGTGAACAGCAACCTAACAAAATCGATAATTTTCATACAAATGTGGTGTTAGAATAAGATGGCAAATGGTAAATAAATCTTCAGAGACATACCTGGAGCAGTGCTTTCTACGCTGGTTGTCTACATGCAGTAGGTACATTTATACATTTTGGTTTTAACCTGAACTTAAATCTGTACGTATTATGGTGTGTTCACATCAAAAGTGAAGCAAACTTTTCTTGAAGATCAATTGTGTGACATACAAATGAATGCAAATGCGAATGATTTTAAGTTGGAAAAAAAAAACTTGTCTCCTGTGTCTGGTCCCCCAGAGCTCTATAATAGTACTTCATATTAGTCCAGAGACCGGACCAGACTATGAGGAGAAACCAGAGACTGTCTATGGTCCCCCAGAGGTCTACGATAGCAGCTCACATTAGTCCAGAGACCGGACCAGACTATGTGGAGAAACCAGAGACTGTCTGCGGTCCAAACAACAAGGTCTCTGCTGTATTTATGTCTAGATGACCTTATTTGGAGTGTTGATGGAGCAGCTACAATGTTAGCATCGCCTAACACCCATCAACCAGACTCCATTCAGAAAACAAGCATTCAAAAAAATGTTGCTTGTGGTCTTGCAGACAGAACTTACAAAGCATGTCTTCTAATAATAATAATAATAATTCATTTAATTTATATAGCGCTTTTCAATGACCCAAAGACGCTTACAAGGACACAAAAGAAACAGGGTAGAGACATACAGGGGGAGACGAGGGAGAGACAGTACACAGTGAAACATTAATGAGCGAGGTGATGGAGAGACCGGCTATGGGTAGGGGAGGTCGTAGGCTTGGGAGAAGAGGTATGTTTTTAACCGGGACTTGAATGTGGGGAGTGAGGGTGAGTCGCGGACAGAGGGGGGGAGAGAGTTCCAGAGTCGGGGTGCAGTACGGGAGAAGGCTCGGTCGCCGAAGGATTTGAGTCTGGATGTGGGTGTTGTCAGGGAGAGAGTGGAGGAGGATCGTAGGGCACGGGTGGGGCGGTGGGGAATGAGGAGGTCAGACAGGTAGGGGGGGGCCAGGTGGTGGAGGGCTTTGAAGGTGAGGAGGAGGATCTTGAAGTTGATGCGCTGTTTGATGGGGAGCCAGTGGAGAGAGTGGAGGACGGGAGTGATGTGTTCACGGGACCGGGTGTGGGTGAGGAGGCGGGCAGCAGAGTTCTGGACCATTTGAAGTCTATGAAGGGAGTGGGAAGTGATGCCGGTGAGGAGGGAGTTACAGTAGTCGAGGCGGGAGGAGATGAAGGCGTGGATGAGGGATTCGGCAGCAGGGGGAGAGAGGCAGTGTCGGATTTTGGCGATGCGGCGGAGGTGGAAGTAGGAGGTCTTGATGACGGAGCTGACATGGTGATCGAAGGAGAGGGTGGGGTCCAGGATAACACCAAGGTTGCGTGCCAGGGGGGAGGGAGTGATGGTCGAGGTGTCGATGGTGAGTGAGATGGGTCCGGTTTTGCTGAGGGTGGATTTGGTGCCTATGAGGAGGAGCTCTGTTTTATCACTGTTGAGTTTGAGGAAGTTGTGAGTCAACCATGTTTTTATTGTGGAGATGCAGGTTTCGATGTGGGTGAGGGGAGGGTTCTGGGTGGATTTGGTGCTGATATAGATCTGGGTGTCGTCGGCGTAGCAGTGATAGTCCAGGTTGAGGTTGCGGATGATGTGACCAAGGGGGAAGAGGTAGCAGATGAAGAGGAGGGGGCCGAGGACTGAGCCTTGGGGGACCCCCTGCGTGACCGGGGAGAGGGTGGATGTGTGGCCGGAGAGGGAGACGAACTGTTGTCTGTTGGTGAGGTAGGAGGTGAGCCAGTCGAGTGCAGTGCCCTCAACACCCTGTTGGCGCAGCCTTTGAAGGAGGATGGAGTGGTTCACAGTGTCAAAGGCTGCGCTGAGGTCTAGTAGTAACAGGATGTTGAGGGCACCGGAGTCTGCAGAGGTGAGGAGATCGTTGATGACTTTGACAAGGGCGGTTTCAGTGCTGTGGAGTGGGCGGAATCCAGACTGGAGGGGTTCGAAGAGGTTGTTGGACTGGAGATGGGTGTGGAGTTGAGCGGCGACGATGCGTTCCAGGGTTTTGGAGAGGAATGGGAGGTTGGAGATGGGGCGGTAGTTAGAGAGGTTGGCTGGGTCCAGGGTGGGCTTTTTGAGGATGGGAGTGATGGAGGCGAGTTTGTAGACAGTGGGGAAGTGACCAAGGGATAGAGACTGGTTGAAGAGGGTGGTGAGGTGAGGGAGGAGGACAGGGAGGCAAGCCTTGGTTAGGGTCGTTGGAAGGGGGTCCAGAGAGCAGGTGGTTGTCTTGGATGCGGTGATGACGTCCAGGATGTGGGAGGAGTTGACAGGGGGGAAAGCAGTGAGAGGAGGGAAGGGGGGGAGGTGAGGGAGGGGGGGCGGGATTGGTGGGGGAGGTGAGGTGGGGGAGGAAGAGTTACTGATGGTGGCAGTCAGGGAGCTGTTGATTTCGGAGACTTTTTTGTTGAAGGCGAGGAGGAAAGAGTTACAGAGGTCAGGGGAGGAGGGTGGGTTGGTGGCCGGTGGCTGGAGCAGTTTGTTGACGGTGGAGAACAGGATGCGGGGGCTCTGGTTGGTGCTGTTGATGACGGATGAGAATTGGGCAGATTTGGCAGCATGGAGAGCGTCGCGGTAGGAGGAGATGTGTTGTTTGAAGGCTTCAGCATGGACAGTGAGGTGAGTTCGTTTGTAGAGACGTTCAAGTTGGCGGCCAGTCTGTTTCATGGTGCGGAGTTCCGGGGTGTACCAGGGGGCGGAGTTGGTGAATGAGACGGAGGAAGTTTTCCAGGGGGCAAGGGAGTCCAGGGAGTCAGAAAGGATGGTGTTGAGCATGATGGCGTAGTCGTCAGGGGAGGAGGGGACGGAGCCAGGGGGAAAGGCAGAGGATATGAGCTGGGAGAGCATGGGTGGGTTAACTGCCTTGATGTTGCGGTAGGAGATGGTGCGTTTTTTGGGATTGTGAGGCGAGGGTAGAGGGGCAGAGAAGAGGATACAGAGGTGGTCAGATAGTGGGAAGGGAAGAGGATGGGGGTTGGATATGGGTAGGAAGGAGGAGCAGATTAGGTCCAGGGTGTGGCCTTTGGTATGGGTGGGGAAATTGATGTGCTGGGTGAGATGGAAACAGTCGAGGAGAGAGAGGAATTCGGACGTCAGTGGGGCTTTGGGCTGGTCGATGTGGATGTTGAAGTCACCGGTGAGTAGGAGGCGGGAGGAGAGAGAGGATACAATGGTGAGGAGTTCCGAGAGTTCAGAGAGAAAAGATGGGTGTGGCTTTGGGGGACGGTTAATGAGAACGGAGGTAATAGAGTTGGGGAGGGAGAAGGCGAGGTATTCAAAGGATGCAATAGATGGGAGGTTGAGGTTCAGTTCAGTGATGGGTAGGGATTGTTTATGAAGAGCGGCAATGCCTCCCCCTCGCCCGGAGAGGCGGGGTTTGGCGATGTAGCTGTAGTTGGGGGGAGTGGCTTGGTTGAGAGCGTAGAAGTCCAGGGGCTGTTGCCATGTTTCACAGAGGAGAAGCAAGTCAATGTTATTGTCCAGTAGTAGTTCAGATATAACAGGTGATTTGTTGGAGAGGGATCGACAGTTCAGCAGAGCGAGGGAGATGGATGGGGGAGCGGAGGGGGGGGGGCGGAGGTTGTGGAGGTTGGCAGTGCGGGAGTTGGGGGTGACGGGGCGGCGGGTAGTAGTCCAGAGTGAGGGGATGGGAGAGCCATCAGGGAAATGTCGGTTGGGAGAGAGACCAGAGCCACGGTGGATGTAGCGACGACGGCGAAGGATCCCAGCTTTGCTGGCTGCGGTGGCAGCAGCCGCAGAGAGACGGTGGTTGCTGTTGAGGCGGTGAAGGTCAGCAGCAGTGTAGACGAGTGGGCGCGAAGTTGGTGGAGTAGGAGCCTGGAGTAGCAGGAGTGATAGTCCAAGGAGGAGATAAGACGTGAGGGCAGCTGAGAGTAGTCCGGGTAGTATATTAGCAGAGGCTAGCAGCTGATTAGTTAAAAAGTGGTGGGCAGTGAGATGTGTGGAGGCAGCAGTGGACCGGGTGTTGACGTTGGTGAAGTGAGTGGCGTTGGTTGCCCCAGACCGTACCCGTGCGGCCGGCAAGCCCCACTGTGCCATGTCGGCACGCAGCTAGGCTACGGCTGACGAGCTGGCGGGGAGTGGAGGCTCCCCCCCGAGAACGCCGGCCGGGGAAGCCAGACAGCTGGGGTGAGGTTGTTGGTGAGGGACGCAGCGGATCAGTCCGGGCTGGCACAATCACCACCACAAACACACAAGCGTACTCACCCGAGACCAGAGCGAGCGGTCGCACACTCAGAGCCGGGGGACAGATGTATCCAGTGGTGGGGGGGTTTAGCCAGCTGTTAGCTAGCTGGCTAACGTAGCTAATAGTCCGTGGATGAGGGAACAGATGAGTGCGAGCGGAGCTGTACAGATGCACGATGAGCTGGAGAGGCACGGTAACAGCAGCACAGCAGGAACAAAACAAAAAGACGAGCACACTGGGAACGAAAAACAAACGTTGGACACGGTCCGGGGCAGAAGCGGCAGTCCACAGACCAGACGCCGGCGTTGCTCTAACCCGGAAGAGACGGAGACACACAGATCACGCGATCCTCAGGTCTTCTGACTTTTTACTAACCAAAATCATTATGGAGTTAATTCAGCATCCTTTTTATCTGTATATTGCTATTAAATCACAGTTAAATTGTTACATTTGGGGTTAATCTAGCTGTAGTAAACCAGCTGTGGTGTGTGTCTTGCTAGATCCATTGAATACAACGTTTGGTTTCCTGGCATATCTGGGACTAACCAACATGTACAAAGCACCAATAGTGATTATTTCAGTCATGATGGATGAAAACTTGCTGGCGTCTACGTGGAGGTAAGCCCTGCCTCCTCTCCAGAGAATCCAGCCTGAGTGATGCAAATTAACGCAAATGATCTCACGGTCAAACTTGTGTGAGTAACACAACACAAAAATCTGCTTTGCATTTGGTGTGAACACAGCATTAAAAGTGGTGCTTAATCTCTGAAGGGATCAAACAACATTACTTACATTAGTCTTAGTCTTAGCCAAATTGTGGCGATAACTGTCTTTGTGCTAATGTCAGATGTACTTCTCTGTGCTGAACTATAATTTTCTAAAGTGGAGCAAACAAACAAGATCATTTAGATTGTGCATGCATGTCAGCTTTAATCATACCTTACAGGACATAGTCCAACCTGAAAGAGGCTCCTTTAAAATCGGATCGGTCTGCTGTCTCTGAGACTCTGTTTCTCCCCCAGTCTCCCCACAGTCTGTTGGTATATCGGGCTGCAGAAGCCAACAAGTTAATGCCCTTGATCAACACTTATTATCAAATGCAACCATGCTCCCTGCAGCAGATGAGAACTATTCCAGTTGTGCCTTAATGCCTGTTAGTGGAGGCTATCTGCATGGCCAGACAGGCTTAACAGAGACAGGTAGCATTTAACACCCAGCCCACACAAACATTACATCCCTGCTCTTTATGGCTACAGTATGCTGCCACATTATGAGCCAAAGAGCGGTGATTGGATCGAAAATGAAAACCCTCTCAACCCCAGCAGATGGAGCTGGGGACAAAGTGAGAAAGAGTGGGGGTTGCAGGGGAAATGACAGACACAAGCAAGCATTGTCAGGCTGTGTGTGTGTGTGTGTGTGGGGGGGGGGGGGGGGGGGGGCTGTGGGCTTTTGCCCACTGCCCATCCACCACCACTTTGATTTTAATGCCAATAAAGGCTAGGCGGGACTTGAGCACACACAAAGCCAAGGTTAACTCAAAGATGAGAAGGCCGATGCGGTCACTCACGCTCGGCTGACAGGGAACCCTGATGACTTTTCATTTCCAATGTTCATCTTTTTATCTGCAATTGTTAAAGGACGAGATGCTGCGAGTCGCAGTCTGAGCCTTTTAGTCTGAGTGTAAACCGGCACAATGAAATTGATGCTTGTGGCTGGAAGTGGAATGGAAGGGCAGACGTTTGCCCATGTGGGAGGTGGGAAGATGTCTTTTTGATCATTGGGGTGGTGGTGGGACATGATGGCCCTTTTCTTTCCTGCGTGGATAGATGGATAGACATGCTGCTGCAGATTAGGTGAAGTGATAGAAGTAAAGATAGCGGTGAGACCTGTCAGATAGCTCACACAGACCATATATAGATATGGACACATGGGTGTGAACATTAAATGGGTAATGAAAAGAGTATTGATTTAAGAATTTACTTATTGCATTTCCCAGCCTGTCCATTCATATCATTACAACCAGAAGAACAGTGTGGCCAAATGCTGTTGAATGTAATCTGGGGATTTTATCTGCCCAGTCATTGTTCATTATGAACAGGTTTGATGGAGTGCAATATCATTTACATAGCTTCCTCACGTAACCTCACTAAACCACCAGTTCAGTTTATTTAGTTGTGATTACGTTAAGGGTAATTACATATATTTGGTGAACCCACTTTCCTTTACCCTGTCTTGTCAACCTCTATATAATGATTACTTCCATTTCCCAGAATGTCGTTTCATAACTGCTGCTGTCAACTTGGTGCATGACAGTGAAGAGATCTATTTATTTATTTAAGTATCATAGTGTTTATAGCCAACTCGTTCTCACTGACAAGGTGTCCAATAATCCAGCTTGGTCAGTGCTCCTTGCTGCCTCACACCAATGCTCCTTTAGCGTGTGTTTTTTATGAACCAACCCGACTGCATTATGGGCAGTTAAAGTGACGCAGTAAACAGGAAGACAGTTCACACAGGGTGGGCGGGTCAAAAGACCACAGAACATTCGTCCACGAGAGTGCTGTTTGTACTGTAATTAAACACTGAACCACAACCTCAACACAAGGCTCAGACACAGGAAAGTTGGTGAAATAAACAATGTTCCTATAGGGTTATTGTCTAGAGCAGGGTTCCCCAATTAGTTTTCACTGAGGGCCAAATTATGTCCAGGTTGCCAAGTCGAGGGCCAAATTGTCTTTTTTTTTTCATTGGACCACTAAACATTGTTTTATGTGCAAATGTTATTATTGTTGCTGCTATTATTAGAAGTATTATTATTGTAATGATTAGTACTACCAGTGGTAGTTGGTTGTAGTAGCAGATAGTGGTGTCCAAATGAAGCTTCGTGAAGCATTTCCTTTATTTTCTGAGCCCAATAGATGGCGCTCTCTGTTCAACAAAGGGTTGAAAGCAATGGAAATATATCGGCCTTCAACCCTTTGTTGAACAGAGAGCGCCATCTATTGGGCTCAGCAAATCAAGAAAATGCTTCACGAAGCTTCATTTGGACATCACTAGTAGCAGATATAGTAGTAGTCATAGCCTGTGTTGAGGGACAGACAAAAAATGCACACTTGAAAGAAAATAAGTCCAATATCATCCATCCATTGTCTACCGCTTATCCTGTATTCAGGGTCGCGTGGGGGCTGGAGCCGATCCCAGCTGTCATTGGGCGAAGGCAGGGTACACCCTGGACAGGTCGCCAGTCCATCGCAGGGCCAACATGTAGAGACAGATAACCATTCACACTCACATTCACACCTTCGGGCAATTTAGAGTCATCAATTAACCTATCCCCATCCTGCATGTCTTTGGACTGTGGGAGGAAGCCGGAGAACCCGGAGAGAACCCATGCTTACACGGGAAGAACATGCAAACTCCACACAGAAGGAACCCGGACCCGACCCGGGAATCGAACCCGTGACCCACTACACCACCGTGCAGCCCCAGTCCAATATCAATGATTTATTTATTTGAATGCCCCTGGAGAATATTTTGATCAACAAAAGACCAGTTTGATCAACAACAAAAAACAACAGCACTACAGGAAGTGGTGCACAAGAGGAAAAAAAGATTGTATAACAGTGGAGTTAATGATTTTTGTTTGTTTCAATGTTCTCCGTCCAGCTCGGCGGACACCTTATTTTTGTAAAAGGTTTCGGTCCTTGTAGCTCGTAGTCTATGATATTACGGTGGGTCAGAGGCATCATTTTTGTTTGAAAAATGTTTCACTTCAGATTTATTGATCATGGAATTTCGAATCTGTGAATATATTTCCAACATTACCGAACTATTTATTTCACCTTATGGCAGGTTATTGCATAGTGTCACTGGGTCCGCATGGGCCGGACACTTTGCTCTTGCGGGCCGGATTTGGACCACGGGCCGTTAATTGGGATGGCTGGTCTAGAGTATGAATAAATTAATCTCATTCTCGTGTAGAGTGGGAGCAGACAGGATTTACAGGGACATTGACTGGGAATGCAGGTAGAAATTCTGGGTGAGCTGAAATCACAATCAAACAATGGCCCACACAAGAGAAATTGGATACATAATCTAATGGAGCCAAACATGATCACTAGTAGCAGAGGAGAGACTTTTCCAGCATAGACTGGCACACGAGAATGCCTCAAACATGAGGAGAACTGATAAAGAACTGGAATACAAATGTTGGGCAGTAATACCACGGTGTTAGACGAATGATCTGACCAAGGCTGGAGAGCAGAGCCAAGCTCATATGCAGCAAGTATCAGGTCAGGTGAGTAGATCGAATGATTTCCTGCAGCTGTGCAGAGTGACAGGCGGGAACTCCAGGGTCCAGTATTTCAAAAGTGATCTGACTGGATTATCCTGGTCGGATTGGATTAAATCTTGATCTGATCTGAAAACTGGGTATTTCAACACAGACCCAGAGAATCCTGATCCTGAAGATCAGGATTCAGTTTTGGTAATCCAATCCTCCCTTGAATCCAGATAAAAGGCTGGATTTGGGTATTTCAAAACTTAAGGCAGAGATCAGGATCAACTTGATACCAAAATTTCAGGATCATTTGGATCCCACCTCAGAGGTGAATTTGACTTGGATTGACAATGTCTCAGCTGCGCTTGTCCTAGATATTGTTACTCAAGATGTTCATTACACTTAATCTAAATTGTCAGTGCATTACTTGAAACAAATTGGAGTAATTTAAGAACATTTAAGGTGTTTGGCTATATTTCCTGAAACTGCTATAAATAAGAATGACAAATACAGACCTATTTCTCAAATTCTAGTGTCAAACATTTTAACATATGTACCAAAACACACAACATACATTTAGTCAGACAAAGACAGGAATGCAGGGTCCAAACAAACTTGAATCAATTATAACAAAACAAAGACATGCAGCAATGTATTTCAGTAAGTGTTTGTGTACAAACTGATTATTTTACTTAACCAAATCAGATGCTATTTTGCTTTAAATTACCACAATTATGTTTAGTGAGAGTCTTCTACATAAAGGAAGACAAATTAGGATGGAAGAAATGTATCTAATTGTTTCACTGATCAAGCTATAATACAATCAAAATAATGCAACTACAATTTCAAACACTTTTCAGCACTTTATTCAAAATCCAACAACTTATCACTGCAATTGAAGCATTTCCAAGGATTTCCAGCACTCATAGAGACCCTATCCTTAATAGCTGAGTGGGCTCTGAAAGTAGAAGAAAGGGAAGGGGTCATTCTGTGTCATTTCATCAAATTTCTGAAAATCTTCCCACCTGACCATCTCAGAATGTCCTGAAAAAATGTTAGTACAAAGACACACTTGTTAATAGGACAAATCTAAAATATTAGGTCTCTACTGTCAATAGTTTTCTCATGAAACATCATTGAATGAAGGGTAGTTTAGATGGTTTTTGGCATCATACTCTGAAAAGCCATTTTTAAACAGCAATATCTGGAAAACTATCTCACCTGTGGCCTTCAAAATTTCTACAGTGTATATCTGTTACGAATAGCCTCCAGACATGGAATATCGGGGGTGTAGCTTAATGATAACCTAGTATGGTAGGTACTTAAAATGTGGCTTGTTGAAATAAAGTAGTACATTTGAAGAGTGGCTGAGCTCTCATTTTTGCAGATAAAAGACTTCTGCCTCTATCTCTGGTGTTAGCTTAAACATTTTACAAAATATGGTCTCTCTCAGATGATTAGTTTCACAGATATTAAGGCTCAAAAATGGAAGTAAACACATCTTTGCCCAACTTCAGAGTCATATTCCAAAAAACTGACAAGTATCAGGACCAAACTTACTCTTTTTGAAAGATCATATTCTTGTTAAAATCCTATTAAAAAATCGGGAGGGTGTTTTGCCTCATTTTGTCGCAGTGATTTTTTAAAATCCTGATATTGGTGGGGGTTTTGTGGCCGGTGTTGGTACTGCATGTCCTAACACCCTACTAGTAAACATCACAGCAGGGCAATTCAATTGTGTTTTTTACCATTTACCAAAGACTTACATGTGACTTAATGCTACTGATAAATTTAGCCTTACGAAAACATTAAAATGTAGCACAGTAATAGTTACAGAGGCAATAAGTCCTTGAATGTGAGTTAAACATGCTGAAAGCAGCTTTTAATGTCTTAAACCATGAACAAACATAGCATAATATTGAAGACTGTACATTTTGTCAAACTTTACGTATATAAATTACACAACCAAATCAAATAATAATCTTAATTTGAGCATAACGATTTTACATTATAGTAGAAAAGTCTCCAAAGTTTGATATTGAATAACAGTTTATCTCTATGCTTTTTTCAGGACATTCTGAGATGGTCAGGTGGGAGGCATTTGATGAAATGACACGGAATGACCCGAAGGAGTATGAGTAATATCTTTGTCTTTCATTTGGAATCCACAATAATCACAGAAATTGTGTGCATGATGACAACAGCACGATTTTCTCAGCATTACTGTAGCATTCCGATACTTCTGAATGAACTGCATAATTCATACACAACACACATACACAGTGTAATGTTAGGTTTCCAAAGCACTGTAGCAGTCTGGTCTGTTCACATGTAGCCTATTTTTATTTATTTTTTTTACATGTAGCCTATTTTAAGTCTGCTGTGTTGCCAGTGACGTTACGCTAATAAACTCCGAACAGGTTTATGTAAGTTTAAACAGTTATGGTATGATGTATGTCAGATTAATAACCTTGTAAATCAAACCATGGACCGCAAAATTCATAAACAAAGCCAGCTACCGCTAGCCCGCTAGTTGCTTAACACGCAAGTCAATGGAGCCGAGATAACTACCATTAGCACGGCTGCGGCTCAATTAGAGATCGCTACAGCCTGGTTGTAAGTACGTGACAATTCATATAGTTAGCTAGCACGATATGTTGGTTGGCGTTCATGTGGTCCTTAAACCGCTAAACATTAGACAACGGTAAACTTACATTTTTGACGTGAAAGTCTTGCTCCCAGCTGCTCCTTCCGTGAAGTAGTCCGCCATGTTTCAGATCCGGAGGCGGAGACTTGAGATTTGGTAATCCGTATCCAGCCAGGTCGGGATCAGGCTGATCCACCTGGCCAGTGTTTTGTAATACTCAGATAAAGTCAGCAGGATCACCATGATCCATGACTGAGAAAAGGAGGATTTCATTATCTGGATTATTCTGATCCGGATTACAAGTTTTGAAATACTGGGCCCAGGTGATTAACAAATAGACAAGAGACCGGGACCAGGAACAGGATTTGGTAGCTCTCTTAGAAGTGATGAAGTTTGCAGTAACCTTCAAATGATAAGGTAAATGGGTAGTTCCAGGACTTTTCACAGAAAAAGCTATCTGAGCAAAAGATCTTTTGCGGAACTGGACCTCTGATCTGCTGCAGCATCATAACCTCTTGATGTCTATATTTGTAATTCAGTCGTCAGTCATTATGGTTGGAATTTGATAATTAAGCAACAAGACACCAGGCAGCAGCTATTCCTAGGCCCAAAATGCTGTCGTCCATGCAGGTCGGAACTTATTTAGTCAGTGGACTGAGGATTCCTCAGAAACATGCGTTCCATACTTGAACAAGCAATCACATATTTCAGTTCATCTTGGTTCAGACTAGGGAGCCTCCAAGTTGTTGTACACCGTAGTGTATGTGATTGGTTGATGCCTTAAACGTTGCATATCAGTGTTCTGTGTGATTGTATTCAACGCAAAAACAGTCAGAAAATAGGAATGTGCAAACCGCATTATAAGAAAAATCACCATAATAATCATAAAGGCCTTTAGGAGGAGAACAGTTCATGGCAATCCTGTCGATAGAAGATGATCCAGTCTGGATGACACTGTGTCAGACAGTAGGTCAAGCTTTGCACCAGGACTGTCTCACTGCATTGTGGTCCCCTGAAGGCGTTCTCTGATGGATCTCAGACAGCTGAGCACTAGTACAATGAGGTGATGCTACAAAGACTTCATTGCTCTTAAAGCCAAACAATGATATTTATATACACAGGTATGCAATGTTGGGGATGTAGCAGGAGCAGATTTGGTTATCAACAGCTAATTATTAATGTCAATATGATTATCGATATTAATAATTATACTTAATATATTAAGTATCATGAATATATGGGGCACCACCCTGGGATCAGGGAAAAGATAACCTAAAACTGTATTCAGTCTCAATATAAAGGTTTTACACTCACATGCCAATCATCGTGATCATTGACAAAGAAGTATAAAAACAATCGAACAATTAAAAAGGCGTGAAATTCGAGCACTAGCCTTCACAACCTGCTGTTATCCAGTGACATATACACAACAAGCACAAGAGACAGCTAGTTATAATATAATAAGATTTATTAAAATCAGTAATAATGATCACAATCAATAACACTGTAATTAACAAAGCCTTATTACCTAATTACCTAACACACAAAGCTAAGCTAAACAAGGGAAGAGACGCATGTGGAGTGTGTGTGTGTGTAGAGAGAGAGAGAGAGAGAGAGAATGAGAGTGAGAGATGGCCGGGTACAGCCACCAGATGGAGCTATGTCCTCAGTGTCCGGAGACGGAAACAGCTGGCAGAGGATACATGTGGGGGGGGGTCGTATGTGTGCGTGTGTGTGTTAGCGGGACACAAACAAAGAGAGGGAAAGAATGTGCGCGCAATATTTCGAAGGCTCAGGAGGCGTGTTACTATCACACGGGAGCGGGACCCCGGTCCTTTAACCGATAGTAGACGCTTACTGAGCTCGCGAATATGGCTGAGGTTAGTCAAAAACACTGTTGCAGAAATCAACCCAGCGGTGTGGGTACACAATCAGCCTTCGAATACAACAATACAGAAAGCCACGGACTCGGCGGTCCGTGATCAAAACTTAAAACACGTTAACAAGAATTACAAGCATGTCCTACACTATCGAATCTCTGCTTCTGCCCAGACAAATAGCCTCTTACTTTTGTCGATGTGAGGTTTCCGTCCCGTGCGGTGATGGCGTTTCTTGACGCCGGCGACGGACGGTGGTTCGCGGGCCCTGGTTCGGCGACGGAGGGTGCGACGAGCCGGCTGAATCCACTGATCAACTTAGTTGAAGAAAAACAGTTAGTGTTTTCTCCCTTCTGCAGGCAACAATAAAATTGCGGGGCTCGGCGATTTAGTCAGCTGACTTCAGACAAGAATGGGTCGTAGAAGTTATCCGTCCAGCTGGCAGCTGGGACGAAGAAAGTGTTTTTCTTCCTTCCGCGGGTAAACAGGAGAGTCGCGCGGTCGCGGCGGTCTCCTCAGGATCCAAAATGAAGCAATAGAGAAAAAGAGAGGGAAAACAGTCTGTTGCTTGTCCAGCTAGTTTGGGGGAAAGACTGCGGCCTAGGACAAAGGAAAATGCTGCAGACGTAAAAGTTCACCTCCTGTTGTAACGAGAGAGGAAGTTCTTAAGGCGGCGCCGGGTTATATACCTCACGGCTGCTCCCGGAGACCCCCCCTGGGGTACCTGTGGTTGTCAGCCAATATCCGCAGGATTCGGACCTTCCTCACAAAGGATGCAACGCAACTGTGGTCCAAGCACTGGTCATCTCCCGCCTTGACTACTGCAACTCTCTCCCGGCCGGACTCCCGGCCTCTGCGATTAAACCATTGCAGCATATCCAGAACGCTGCAGCACGCCTTATCTTCAATCTACCCAAATTCTCCCATGTGACCCCCCTCCTCCGTGACCTCCACTGGCTCCCTGTTGCAGCACATCCAATTCAAGACGATGACACTGGCCTTCAGGGCCATCAATGGAACGGCACCTGTCTACCTTCAAACACTGGTCAAACCTCATGCCCCGAAGCGAGCACTTCGCTCCTCTACTTCAGCTGGCCGGCTGGTACCACCATCGCTGAAATCAAACAAATGTCGCTCAGCAAAGTCCAGACTCTTCTCTGTTCTGGCGCCTCAGTGGTGGAACGAACTCCCGACCAATGTCAGGACAGCAGAGTCATTTGCCATCTTCCGAAAAAGGCTCAAGACTCACCTGTTCAGACTTCACCTCGACTCTACATAGCATGACCCACTAACAACCCCCCCTCCAAAAAAAAAACCTTACCTATAGCACTCTGATCATAGCACTGTTGCTCTTGAAGTACTACTTTACTCAGATGAGGACCTAACACTTGTTCTATTTTTAGCTCTTACTTTATCGACAATGATACG